>NC_041707.1:29052076-29352076 GCF_900700375.1 Denticeps clupeoides
ATGAATTAACTGTGGTTAATCACATTTTTGGGGGAAGCTGAGAACATGTAAGAAATAAAACCTCTCTACATCCGGTTAGTTCTTGTTCAGTTTACAGAAAGTTTCAGCACAGGTAGCGTGTACAGGTTTTTAAGTTTTAGTTTTAGTTAAAAAAAAAATGTTAATTTTACAAATGAACAATTCTTGGATTTAATGTACAATACTTGTGTGTGTGTGTGTGTGTGTGTGTGTGTTTATATTTATATACATACATACATGCATACATACACACACACATACACGATTGAACAATGGGGGGGGGGCATTATTTCAATACACAGTATACTACAATAAATCTCTCTTGAATCTACAAACCCAAAATACAAAGGCATCTACTCATAAATTAACCAATTAATGTTTGGGTGTTAATGAATGTCAGGTGTCCAAAAATGGACCTGAAAAACAACTCACTGAGCACTTCCCGACGCGACTGTACTTCCTGCCAATTTCTGAAACAGCGTATACGTAAATGTAGTTGTCATGTGATCCTATTGCCAGGAAACTGCCATCTGAAAAAGTAGGGAAACATGGAATCTTCATTCATTAATTTATTGATTCAGTCAGTCGGTTTTTATATTTTACTATATAGGCAATGAATGTTTCACAGGCCAGAGCACTAACCTGGAGAATATTTCATTACAGAGAGCTGCTCATTTCCATCTGTGTGAACGGTTACCAGGTCCTTGGTCTCTGTGTCCAGAACTAACCATCTGTGGAAACATTTTTAATCAGCAAACTGAGACACGACATGCTCAACTGTTGAAAATGTTAATCATTTAAAACGTTTAACATGACTGACAAGTATTTTTTTCTTTGGGACAGACACTATTTGGTTGATAAATGTCACAATATTTGTAATTAATGCAATAATGTCAGCAGAACATTAGGATGGACATTCCTATTTACGTATTTTACTCACAACTGTAGGATGAAAATAACTATCGAGACCCAATCTTCCCAGAGCTTAATGAAAAATGATTACATCCACTCACCTGCCCGTCTGCGTTCCTATGGCAACAACAGAGCCAGAAGGGTGGAACCCTGTCGACTGGGTTGCATCCTATTCTCAGGAGAAACAGAGAAATTTGGTGACACCCTGTTCACACCTACATTTTGAATATTTGTACATATTTGTGTTCTTCATCATTATAACATGACTTCTGCTGCATGCTGTTCACCTCCATGCCCTTAATCCACAGTGGCTGATGTGAAACTGAGTCCCAGAGACACACATGCCTGTCATGACCACAGGTGAGGAACTGTTGCCTCAGTGGGTGTACAGCTAAACCCCACAGCTCGTCTGTGTGGCCCTGAAACAGAGGAGAGAGAGGAACAGGGCATTTACCAAAACAAAAGTCTGATCTTAAGAAGAGTCATATATTAATTCATTTTATAATTAATTCAAATAGATTTGTATATGAGCTATGAGATCACTTGAACTGATGAATATAGACTAAACCTGTCCTGTTTAGTCCCATTTATATGTAAGAAATGCTTTCCTAAACAAGTGACTACTGTCACATTACCTGGGTGATGGGGATGAATTCTCCATCCAGAGTGCCTTGCAGGACATAGTTTTTTGTAGTGCCAATGAGCACACTCTCTCCTCTACCCTCTGCTATAGTACGGACTGGACCATACAACTCAGGAACCTGATGAAAACCAGGGAAAGATGTCTAAGACCAATTAATTTGCAATACTCATGTGCATCTCTGGCTCAGGACCTCTCACCTCAACCATCTGAATACTCTGGAGGTCTCCACCCCATGAGATAAGCTTGCGATCCTTGCCCCCAGATACCAGTGTACCATTCCTCAACATGCACAGGGCAAAGATGCTGCTGTCATGTGCCCCCTGAATGGCATGGCTAATACGGTTAGTGCCTGAAACATACACACAGAGGTGAAATTTCCTGTGGTGGCATGCACACACTTATGTTTCAATTCCTGGACTGAAAAGCCACCCAGAATAGGACTATAATTGATGTAATCTGTGTAGATGTCTCTTCTCTATTTCAATGTTCATTAATACGTTTAATTTGTAATCAGTCAAATACATACATACATATGTGGGAAACAAATATTTCTGTTTTACCTTTCCCCCAAACAAGAATATTTCCACTTGAATCCCCAGTTATGGCATCGCCATTTTCTGAAAAAGTCACACACAAGACAAACTTGGGCTTCTCTTGTTTCTGCAAGAAACATACATACACATACATTTTATAAAAAGTGCAATACATGATTAAAGACATTATTCAAAAACATTGAATACGTATATTGATCTAAAACAATGATTTCTATGCAGTTTAGAGTTCAGAGTTCAGTGCATCATTCAGCATCATTTTGACAACAGATTTTAAGAGCTGACACGTGGGTGCTAGAACATTCACACTGATTTACCTCAAACAACCCCTGCTTCTTCACAAGGACCCCTCTCTCCAGGGTCCAGAAATAAAGATGGGACTTCCCACATGTGACAATGATGTTAGTGTCTGTGGGGTGGAAATCGACTGCGAAGACTGACTCGTTTGAGCACTGAGGGAATGAGAGAAGTTGAATGAATATCTTCCTTTATCCTCATTTAACATGGATCCTATTCCAAACTTCAGAAGCAGGGTTAAATGTCAATATCATAAGGGGAACAAGTTGTGTGTGAACTGTTACCTTGACCTCAGCAAGTCTCTCTTCTCGCTGCCAGTCCCAAACAGAAAGGACATGTTCGTTGGAGTCGTCTACCACGCACAGCGTGCTGCCTCCATTCTGTGTACACAAACACAGTTACCAATATGCATATTCCGTGAATGGTCACGTTTAACTTCTGTCCTATAAATGAAACCTTTCAAAATTTGCTGGCCAATCAACAGGGAGAAAAACACATCCTCAGACATAACTCCTTACCGATTTAGAGAATGCCAAGCAGACTAGAGCTCTGTCAAAGAACCCGGCGCCCAGCACATGCAGAGTGTTCAGGCTCACAGAGTCCCAAATCCGTACATGAGGGGCCAACTGCTGCCAAAATAAACCTTATGAGCAGATACACTTAAATGCTTTCAGTCACAGATACTCTTTTACAACCACTATTTCCCTGATCACTCTAATTTTGTTCATTTGTCCCCACATGTACAGTGCATGCAAATGCTTCACCCTTTTTGTTATGTTATAGCCTAAGTAAATACAGTTTTACCGCAAAATTCTATACAAAATATATACATCTTGACAAAGTAGAAAAAGTTTGCTTGAAATAAATGTATTAAAAGTTAAAACAGTCACAGCCATTCAAATTCTGTGGCAGCAAGTCCATTCTAAGGTTGGATGGGGAGCCATGTTTGGAACTCTCCAGAGATGATCAGTCTGGGCTCTGGCTTAAAATCAGACAAAATATTTTTTTTCTCGTGGTCTGAGTCCTTCAGGAACTTTTTGCCAAACTACCCAACTGTCATGTAGCTTTTACTGAGGAGTGGTTTCAATCAGGCCACTGAATACATAATAGTCCTGGAATGTTCTCCTCTCTCCACCGAGCAATGCTCTGTCAGAGTGAAAGTTACATTCTTGGTCAATCACTCTCTAAGGCTATTGTACTCTGTCTACTTCCTTGGATGTAATGGATTGGTTTATGCTTTCACATGCAATGTCTACTATGGGATGTTATATAGAAAGGTGTGTCTTTTCAAATTACGTCAAATCAACTGAATTTACAGTTGTATAGACATTTATAGTTGTATAAACGTCTGAAGGATGATCAGTGGAACTAATCTTACCTCAGAGTGTCATGGCAAAGGCTGTGAATATGTATGTACATTGTTATATTGGAGGGCAGTGGTGGCCTAGCGGTTAAGGAAGCGGCCCCGTAATCAGAAGGTTGCCAGTTCGAATCCTGATCTGCCAAGGTGCCACTGAGGTGCCACTGAGCAAAGCACCGTCCCCACACACTGCTCCCCGGGCGCCTGTCATGGCTGCCCACTGCTCACTCAGGGTGATGGGTTAAATGCAGAGGAGAAATTTCACTGTGTGCACCATGTGCTGTGCTGCTGTGTATCACATGTGGCAATCACTTCACTTTAAAAAAAAAACTTAGCAATATTAAATTAGCAATATTTTGTTCGCTTTTTCGTTCACTTTTTCTTTATGGATTGTTGTGTTGAGAATTTTGAGGCACTAAAAGTCCATGACTACATAACCCATGTACATAATAACGCCTATGAAGAAGGCCAACAATGCAATTAAAAAGGTCCTTACTTTCCCATCAGAAGAAGTGCCGGCCACCTGACCTGTTGCTATGGTGATTTTATCAGGATGGACAGCCAAACTATTGATACAAAGAGGAGGGAGGGAGATATGTGTTAAATTGATCATGTGTTAAGTTTAATATAGACTGCAATTTCTTTCATGAAACTGATCTCTCACTCTGCACCCTGATGATATCACAGCCTGTGGAATGTAAGGGTTCAGATAATGAACAGCTCTCTGTGGGGGGGAATATGTGAACCCAGGTAAAAGTGTGTCAGCATCTCATTCAACTGGTATGCCCCCTGCTCCTGGTGTGACAGGAAGAGCCTCATTATTCCAGCAATCATGACAGACTGCCCACCATCATCATCACAACTTATCAGGGCTAGGACTAGACTCAGAAATTACCTGTCCACATCCACTGTGAGCCAGAGGACAGATTAGGGAAGAGATTGGAGGTAGACGTAGAAAGATAATGTGAGGAGTGAGAAGGGGCAGGAGCAGCCCTGTTTGCGCAGTCACTCTCATTATAACAAGACTGCTGCAGGCACCATACAAGAATATCAACGAGGTGTGAATGTGTGAATTGGTGTGTGTGTTTGTTTAAGAGTCTGTGTGTTAACATAAAAAAATCAAACACTGCTGCTTGACTATTTCCAGTGCAAACCAACAATTTAGCTGTATACACACATTCAAACTCATTTTAGATTAAGAGTCTCATCAGGAAGTATAACCACCTATCCTCTTTAAACGAAACCCTGACTATTAATGTACATTGTTCGAATCAGGGTCCAAAAAAACATTGCACACAATATATAGAAGAATATAGAAGAAGTTCCCAAAGTTCCCGGCTTATCAGTTAATAAAATATTTTCATGTCACTCTCACCACTTGATGTCATCGGTGTGACCAGTGTAATGCCTCTGCAGCTGTTCGTCAACATTATACAGCACCACCACTGAGGCGATGAAATATACAGTCTCTCCCGTGGGCAGCAGGTAGAGGTTGGAGCGACAGTCACGTCCACGGTAACCATATCTGGATCGGTGGTCAAGAACTAATGGCCTTGAGAGGTTTTGAACCAGGAGAGGGCCTGATTTCAGACCCAATGCACAGACTACTCTTCCTCCACATCCCCCACCCTCTCAGTCTGGTTTTGAGTCTGGTGACTCAGTCTTTAATGGACTTAATGGAATTAATGTTTGAGCTTATTTGATTACACTATGATTGCACTTCTTGCTCCCACAGTCTCTCTCTCTCTGAGCCAGATTAGATTTCATTACACAACATGACTCTGCATTTTGGAGACATAACCCTCTATGCCTGTGGTACAAAGAGCAGAAATAAAACACTTATTTCCATGTTCTGTTCCCAGTTTCACACCTGCAAAAGTATGTGTGACAACCTTCTCACTTCTCACTCGCACCTTCTTGTTTTTCCTGCCAGAATACATAACGTGCACAGTAAGAATGTTATTTTGTCCATACTCAGACATTATATTTAGTATTTTCTTTATTAATTTAATTTGAGCCAAATAATAAAACCACTCCAAACACATACAACACAGCAAATCATTCATTGACATCAATTAATCCTAAAACAGTCACATTTAAATACATTTTCAAATTAAGGATACACCCAGTCCAGTTTCAGCTTCCTGGCTGGCAGCTCAGATTTAGCTTCCAGAGAATAGGAGTCCACAGAGTCTTTGGGCATGAACATGGTGATGGGACGTCCCTTCAAATACATTTTGACATAACCTTCCTCTAAAAAAAGCAACACACAGTTTCAGGCTGCATTCCAGAAATTCTATGGTTAAAAGGTAGGTGTTAGTGCAGTGCTTTTGCCATGTTTCTGGAAGTTGCGTGTTAGTTGGACTGGGAAGCACAGTGTTAGTATGGGTCTGTGAAGATGATGGTCTTGTGCATAAAGATAATGATGAATGGTAAATAGATATAAATAGGTATTAAGAGAAGATGAAAACAAGGGTGTCTAGTGTGACTTGAGATATATGGTATAAAATGTTGTAAAGGTTGAGTCATGCATCTGAATTTAAAATAGAGTTGAAATGCTGAAACAGAAAATAGCCAAATAAAGCAGCACAATCGGTCATAAAGCATTTTCTGATGCAATTTATTAGTGAGTTAATATACACAAACAAATGAACAAAAAGCACATTTACAAAAATGTAAAATAGATTTAATCAAAGTGACAGAATTAAAGGAACAGCAGACTGTTTTAGCAGGAAAATAAATACAAAAACTAACACCAATGAGAAAAGAGAAAACCCAAACAAATCACAAATCAAAAAGTCATGAACTTATCACATAAGAAATATTTAATGGAAAAAGGATGATCAGAAAACATAGAGATAAAGTCTCATTATTTCAAAGGTTCCCTATCAGTTTTCATGTGGTCTAGCACAGTTCAGTAACAGATCTGGAAGTACTGGCTCGGGGACTTCACTGGGCTTCTGAAACTGGGCACATCTAGAGGTGAGTAGGCTGACTGGATGGGGCACTTTCGGAGTGGCAGGTTAATGGAGGGTGCCTTTTGCCCTCCAGGCCTGGTAGCCTTGTCTGATGTGCCCTTGGCCTCGGCCATGCTATGTTCAGGACGACTGGCAACTGCCGCAGCGTACACTTTGGGCGACTTGGCAGATCCAGTTTGTTTGGACGGGTTGAGATAGAGCTGCACAGTTACTACGGTAACGGTGAGGAGAGAGGGGGAGGGATGAAGCAGAATGATTGGCAAGACACCATACCACACCATTCAATTTAAAAAACATAATCTATTAACTTTGATGCCCCTCAGAGTGCTCTATCCAAAGGTGTGGGGAATCATATTTGGGAAATTAATTGAATGCAATTAACTTGTTGATGGATCAGAAGACTATAAAGTCACTAGTTCAAACCCCACTTGCTACACTGAAAAACACTGGTGTGACAGAATAATTAATTTTAATAATAATAATTAAGATTAGCCAGTGTTCACTTTTTACAGTGTACCATTGAGAGCCCTGAGCAAGACATTTAACACTGAGTTGCTCCAGGGCAACTGTCCTGATTGTAAGTTGCTCTGAATAAGGCTGTCATGCTGTAAATTTTAATCTAATGACATTCAGATACATTGGCTGTGTGTGAGCACAAAACCTGTCCTGCCCTCTAGTGTCTACTGTTTAAGAATCAGTGCTTGTTCACATACAGAAGTTTCACTGGAAAAAGGTAATAAGTGAAAGTAAAAAACATATCAAATTAAATAATCAGCCATTGAGTGCACTTTCCTGGGAAATGCTGTCCTTTGACTGTGGCAAGTAATATTTGATAATCTGAGAACGAAGACAGTCTTACAGTCAAAGCTTGTGAGAAAAACAAACGTTTGGCCATTTCTGGGCAAAAGCAGATCCAGGCAAAATGGTGCAATAAAAGACCCTGATGAGCTGCAGTGCCAGGGCTATGTGGGGGTTCCCATAGTAATGGGGTGAAAGAAATAAGTGGTGCGACGTTGTGAGCAAACACTTTGTGGAGGTAGCAGGCTCATACCACCAATCACAACAATCAGACCCAGGTCAATAAGGTAAGGTAGAGGTGCTGAATTGCGTGAAGCTGACAGCTGCCCGTGTTTCAGGGACAGGGGAATCTAATGCTAGCACACACAGCACACAGCATCACAACCCTCTGCTGTGACCCCGCCTTGCCCTCTACTCAGCATTGATTAACACATGACTCCTCTAAGGCCAAAGCTACTAAAAAAAACACAATGTATATAATATCCTGCTTGAAATAGGTGGAGATTGTGCTGGGAGTACGTAAAAATTTGTGACGGGTACTCATGTTGATTGTTCCACTTGGTAATAATATCATCCTTACCAATATGATATGAATGACTAGCAGGGTCAGTATTACAACAAACGCCTAAATTGGTTGATTTGGTAAGGAGTCCTGATTTGTCTTGCATATTCTGTTAAATCTTTCAATGCTGAGCAGGTAGCTCAGGGGTCAAGGTGAGGGGGAATGGTGCCTACCTTTGCAGTGTGTCACACGCCGCATCCCTTGCATGGGTACAGAGACAGAGACAGAACCAAGTGAGGCCACTGACGAGCTCTTCCTCATGTTAACCAAACCCTTGCATCTCCAATATTCCCTCACAGGTCCATACACTACACTCACATCTTCGACAGAGAGGCCTTAAGATGAACTCATAACTACCTATTCCTCTTCAAGTATTTTAGTGTGATGGCATACCCAGGCTTTCAATTAATCAGTGTCTTCCCTAAAACTAGAGAGGATATGTGCTCTGCTGCTCTTCGGTTTAGATGTTGGATAACAAGTACCGAATGGCAAATTTTACATCTCTTTTTCATGTGGGCTGATTATAAATCGACTAAAAAATAATATATACTTTCATTACATTTAAATGTTTACCTCTTAGAGAAGCACTGTTTTAGTTTTATATGGCAGGTTACATTGCAACCATGTCTTTACATGGCAACCATGTCTTTGTGTTTAAGAAGTACTTGTTTATGTATAAATCCATAAATTCCATGCAGTGTTTTATTTGTTTTATTAGATTTTTTCTAGTATCTGATCTAATTTATATTGTATCTAAATAATGAGTAAAACAAACGACTTACAAGTACATCAAATGCTGATTAATATGGTGATTGCAACCAAATATCAAAAGGACATTCCTGTTCGCCCACACTGAAAGGATGTTCTGGAATTTAATAGCTCACGTTGTGAGTTGTCACATCTTGCATATAAATGGCCTGAGGGACAGGTATCCTGATACAGGATGCAGCTGCATAACACAAAAATCACTTTGCTAAAGATGCATTTTGTAATTTGTAAAAGGTGTGCCAAAATCATTGTATGTATATGTATAGGTTGATCATAGCTTTGATCATATCTGGATTAAATGTTAATCAATAACTTTTAAATGGCAGCTTCTTTGAGTGAATGTCAGGTAGGTTTCTTAAATGTCTATCAGAGAAGACCAAATGACTGTTTAAAGAAACGTGAAATAAAAAAGACAAGGCAAACAATAGTGATAGTGGTAACAATAGTGGTAAAAAGGTAAAAATGAAATGAGTGATGATTGTATGGAACAGAACACTGCACAATAAAGCCATAGAGTTATATGAGAATCTGCTATAACCTGACTAAAAAGGATAATTTATCTGTCTACTGTATTGTGTATGAAACCCAATCAAAAGTGAATATGCTAAGTTACTTAGTGGCAGCATAGAAACATATTACACAGATCAAAGCAGCATAATTTCTAGAACTGATGAATAAGGAATTCGGTTTGCAAAGAAGATGAACTCAAGGCTCAGGACATTATACACAGCACAGCCTTGGTAAAGAATGGTTTGTGACTGTTGGGTGTGAGGGCTGGTTGAGACAATGCTGAAGAGATGGAGGGGAGAGTAACTGGGCTCACAGTAGAAGACTCAACCTTACCTGGATTGAAAACTGGATCCTTAGGTTTGCTACAAGGAAAACAAAACAAAAGCACCTAAGATGAGCCCTACACACACACACACACACACACACACACACACACACACTCTTCACCCAAATAAAGAATGTCTTTTCTACTAAACATTTGCATAAACATCTGTTTTACAGTTTAAAAGCATACAGTAATTCATCTTGTGTATTAATGTATTAATTAATGTTTCATTATCAGCACTGGATTCCAGTACTGGTCAAATGCTGATTTCTAACAATAATTATCTTATAATTGATAAATAGCATACATGTGATACACTTGCATTATAAATGGTTGCTACCTCTGTGGAACCCTTTGTGAAGACTTTTAGGGTTTTGTCCCTGGTAGGACATAACTGAATACTCACTCCCACATACACAAACACAAACCTTTTGGATCTTTTTTTCCCTGCTGGTTTTAACATCTAGACACACACACAGACAGTGGGAACTAAGAGTGAGTGTATAAGAGTGTACTGAGGACAAGTCATGGTTCAGAGCGCACCTCTCACTGGTTTTCTTGGTGCCCGAGTTGCTGCCAGTGGAGCCGGCACGAGTCCGGTTGCTCTTGGCATCCCCAGAACTCTCCTTCCTGCTCTGTGTACCCGTTATGCCCACCTGCTCTGCCGAGCTGGTCCTCTTCACAGTGCTGAGAGGAGAAAGAAACAGTTCCTTCATTAACTGGCTGGTCAATCTATGTTTTGTTTTTTTCCCCCCAAACACGTGAAGATTACTATAAAAAATGTGTGCATGTGTCTCATTATTCTAACTGGTTCGGAGAACCAGCACTTGTGTCTTTGTTGAAACTCCAAACACACACCTGTATTTTTGTCCATGGTCGACTTGTAATCTCCAATTTAGTGAAGTGGTGCATCAGTAAGCAACCTGTTAAGCTTCAATTTTTGCATGAAGCCCTCTTTTAATGTACATCCTGAATGCTCAACTGGAGCTGTTTTGGGATAACACTTGCTGTAATTTTTTTCTTACTCTCTCATTCAGCACTCACAAATCGAGAAGCAGGAGAGTTTTTTTTTTGGGGCAATAAACATTTACACAGGAGAGGGAAAGAGAGTCTTAGAAATAACACTGGGAACATCCCCTTACATTTACTGCATTTATCAGACATACTTATCCAGAGCGACATACAATCAGTAGTTACAAACACAGTCCCCCTGGAGCAACTTAGGGTTAAGTGTCTTGCTCAGGGACACAATAGTATAAGTGGGATTTGAACCTGGGTCTTCTGGTTCATAGGCAAGTGTGTTACCCACTAGGCTACTACACTACCCTTCATTTCAGGCAGTCAAAATAAATGTTTATATCTCTGTTCATACAGCCAGTATAATCACACCAACAATGTTATTCTAAAGGTGTTACAATGTTATGTTTTATGTGCTTGGCCTGCAATGCATTTGCGATGTGACTGTCAATGACACAGAAATAATACCAACGTACTGTCTTTCAAATGCAAATACAAAAGAAAAAGGCCAGTTCAGCAGTCTATAGGAAGCTGGGCTCAAGAGTAATCCCAGCAACAGCAGTAAGGTCCATTCATGTCTGCTTTTGGCCAGTCACAGTGTTTTTGTCATTTGCAGAGTCTTTGTTGAAATACTGCTAGGTACTTGAACAGAACTGAATTGATTAAGTCTTTGTGATCTAACTGCATGCCTGGTCTTGTCCCACAGTAATGCAAAAGAAGAGAAGGGTAAAGTAAAAAGGAAGGGGATAATATTTATCCCTTTTGATATATTTCTATAGTTTAATCTATCACCGTTGGCACACACGAGATAACTGGTTTAAAATGTTTTGTCTAATCCATAATGCCCTTGACCATAATAGAATGGGGAAGTGCCACATGAAAGGGGGAGATCAGCAGCTGTGGGGCTCAGCAGAGGGGGTGAACTCTGTTATTTTCCAGGCCCTGCACTGAGCAGCTTTGCATTAATAGTGAACATGTACAACTGACCTCAACAGCCAAATGGGAATCAACTGGGAGAGAAAGTGGAGGAGGAAAACATAAGGCATGCTGGGAAGGAAAAGATAATTAGATGTACTGGTGCACGAGGAGATTAAGAGAACAAGAAATACAGGCAGTTTTCACAAACTTACTTCATAGAATACGAGAAGATAATAATGAGAAAACATTTTCAGTGCTGGCCTGCTAACAACATAATGTTATATTTAACATAAAGATAACGGTGCAAAGTAGAGCAATACATTAACATTCACAAATATGCCTATTTGAATAATATTATTCTGTTATCCATGATACAAGGCCACAAAACCGTTACATTTCTATACCCATGAAAGAGGAACGTAGGCAAAAACCCAGCCCACAATTAGTGGTGTGTTCGGGGGAGAGCTTCCTAAGGTCAACTTTGTAGCCCACAATGAAATTTGTACAATAACCCGTCTGGCCTCAGTATTGCTGAGTTTAGTTTCTTTCTCTGGAGTTCTGAATCAATCTGGATCAATGATACCACCTTGTCTTAAAATTAATTAACCATGGCTGTTTTGGGATGCTGGAGCAGAAATGATGATGATGTATATACCCTTGTAGTTGGTGAGTTTCATTTTATGTAAAGTAAACTCAAATGTTTTTGACTGCAAATAAATATGGAAAACATAGTTATCTAGCTGCAACATTAACAATGCGTTTATGACTTTACTCAGTTCTTCTTTCCTTCTGTAAGGAGAAGCAAAACATGATCTCCCACGCCCACTGGACGAGATTGTGTCCATTTCATTGGCGCACACCGTCTGCATGTGGGTGCAAACATCCTTACACTGAGACTTAAAGCAGACTGACTGAGCTGTGATCGCAATTATGATAATCTAACCAGCGGCACAGCAGGGTGGAGCACACAATTGTGTTTTGCTGACAAGAGAAGATTGATCACCTGCTCCCTTCCGCTCCAAGTCTCTTAATCAAGCCGCATAAACCGCATCTGAATGTCACAGCGAGGGGACACGGCAAGCTCCAGGCGGCAAGCTCTTTGTCTGTCAGTCATGTAAAATGTCAGGACTGCTCTCAGAGGAACAGGATTCACACACAAGAGACAAGACAATCGGGAGAAACTGGGGGTGTAATCAGAAGACATGAGGTCAAGAACCTGCTCCACTTGACTGAATTGTGATGTGACTCTGTGCTGAAGGTTTTTTTTGTTGAACTTTGGGCCAAGATTTATCACTGACATCAGTTGGTGAGCAGAGTTTGTTTTGTCCAATAAAAAACTGAATTAATTTGTGTGGAAACTATAGAAACTTAACAGATCTAACAGGCAAATATAGGGTGTAATGTTGATCTGTAAGATATTGCATCTATACTGAGAGCCTGGCAAATATATAACTGGCTGGTTAGGTTGGAGAAAAATGACCTTCAATGATTAACAGATGTTTTATGTTTTATTTAAAAAAGAAAAAGTTGCTTGAGATATTTTCACATCCTGCCCTTTTTACTCAACAACAGAAACCTTCTAGAATTCAGTCTCTGAACTTCAACTGGCACATGAGCATACAACCTAAATGAGTCTTTTAATGATCATCTAATGAAACCCTACCGAGGGTTGTATAAAAGGGCGTGACAGAGCATAAGCTCTGATAAGCTCTCTGAGGAGACTAAGATCATAAAATCTTTTATAAGGTCCAGCATGTTTGTCTTACCTTTTTGTTGCTGGTGTGGGGACATCTCTCCGGTTTCCGGAGGGGGAGGGAAGTGTGCCTCCACCCTTCTTTGGTAAGACGGTGCCATTGTTGACAGTGGGACGCAGGGGAAGAGCTGCCATTATTGGTCGGGCTGAAGGCACAACGACAGGAGACACAAAGAGGAAGTGAGCACAGACAGAAGGTACACAAATTAAATTTAACCCCACTTGGACATCAATATGTAGTAAAACCCGGACCCGTAACTTTTTTGGATGTCATCGGGACATCATTCACAGGTGCAAGAAATTTTCATTACTAACAAATATACCACTGTGCATAGACACGTTAAAGCAACATCCGCTGCTGGATCTGCTAAAAATGACACCAGAGGAAGATTTTTTTACATCGTCCAAACATCCAGTGTTTTTGTCCATAGGCCCTTCAAATAAGGGCTGATTCTAGTCCAATGAGGTCATTCCCACTCCGCAGACAAGTCAAATCAGCATCTTTTTCAGGACATTTTTGCATGTCCGTTGTTGTCCTTTGAAGGTGCAAACTGTGACGCCGGATGATGTGGGGTTTTTTTTTTAGAACGTCCAGTATTTACATCCCTAGGAGTTCCAGATAAGGGCTACCTGTAATTCTAGTCCAATAAGGTCATAAAGTTTTCTACATAAACTTTAAACTAATTTTAGATAATATTAATTTTTTCATTTATCACAAATATCAACATTGTTAACTTTATTAATGAATATGAAAATATTATTTGCAATACAATATCATATATGTAACCAGATGATCTATATTGTGCACATTCAAGCAGTAAAAGGTATGGGTGCCTTTAAGACATTACCATGGACAGGTGCTGCAGTGTTTTTTCGTTCTGTGAGTAACAAGATGATAGTATACAAATGGTACTATATGTTTTTTTGATGAGACATGCCATACTGATGACTTTCTGTGGTGCAAAGGCAGTGACAGATGGAAGATAGACATACCAATTGCCTTGGGATGGTATTGTTAATCTATTGGAAGTGTGAGATGACAGGACACTGAGCAAGAGAGACAGAAAGACTGAAAACTACAACTTTATCTCTTCGTCTACTGCTTTACATGTAAAAATCATTAATTGTTAATTGTTACATGTTATAAAGCCTTTATACTACATTGATGCTGTACCTACATCTATAATTTACATTTACATTCACAGAGACTCTTTGCTAATGCACAGATGGAAATATTTGGTTTACAGAGCATTTATAAGACAAGTTCATAAGGTAAGTCATGAAATTTGATGGGACAGGCACAGAAGGTTTTATGAGAGTGTGTGCATCAGAACATTTGAAGCATACCCCACAAAGATGTGGAACTGGAAGAAACACCATATATTGGATTTAATTGGTGGATGGAATTAATAAAAATGGAAAGAAATGAGAGAGCATTTATTTAAAGTATGATGTGTTTAACTGTAACATGTATAACTAATTCCAGAACTGTTAAAAAACAAGTTCAAATGCATATGCATATTCAGAAGCATACAAAGATTTAAAGTATTCCAGTTCAAATCTGCTGCTGAGCCAATCAAACAAAGCTGTGCGAAAACAAACTGGAACATCTCCTAAAATGGCACTACAGTTATGTACAGATACCTGTTAAAAAAAGACCTGAAAAAATGAGATCTAAAATGAGACGTAGAAAAGGCATTCACAATGACTTCATGTGGTCTTGGATGAGCCCTCATACAGAGGTCTTGCGGACATAAAGACTGGACGTTTGGAAGATGTGAAAAAAAAAACACTTCATCTGACATCACAGTCTGCACCTTCAGAGGATCGACAGCGGCCATCAAAGATGACCTGAAAAAGACATCACTTCAATGTGACTGAAATGAAACTTGCATTTTAGTCTCTTTCTTATTGTAGTGATGCAATTCTATTTTACCAGTCAATATAGTACAGTACAAGTACAAAGTAGAATAGACAAAAAAAATTGTCAAACCCATTTCCCAATTAAAACAAGGTTATCTTATTATTATATTATTGTTACCTTATAGACTCAAGAATACTTTACATCAATTCCGGACAAGGAAGGCTCTCTGATTTTTTCCATGGTTTTTGACCATGTGTTCTGTTTTCTTTTCACTTGTAAAGAAAGCATCTAAAGATTGCTTCATCATTTTCTCCCAGCCATCTGCTAAGTATCTTGAAATCTAATTAATGCCAAAAATGTATATTAAGGAAATGACGTCATCTGTGTGAACAGACGGGAGACACAGTAAAATAAAACACTGGATAACAATAATACTGCAATTAAACAAGAGGAAATCATTTTCATTTTCAACAACAAAACTTAAGAGACAGTTTTTATTTTTAGTCTAATTTTCATGCTGATTAGTCTAATTTTTATTCATCAACAATATTACATTACATGTTTTATTATAGTTATCAGCATGACCAGCATTTATGTTGCGCCTTGTCTCATTTCTGTCACGTCAAAAGGTTCATTGACAAAGATATTTCATCATACATTTTGTTGATGAAAACAACACTGAAATGTAGTAGGCTCTCAGCAGCAAGAGGGGAGTGGAGAGGATGAGGAGAAACTCTTATCTCCATGAAGCAATTGTTATGGAGCCCGCATGGAGCTTTTTGTTCCTTCATTCCACCTGGAGTATTAGTGATGGCAACAGAGATGAGAGCGCACCTCTTTGTTTATATTGGCATCTCAGTCTGGTCTATTAAATATTTATCATTGTGGTCGCTTGGGCCTTTCATATTCCTCCTTTTCTGGCTGCTGCACCTAATTTGGCAGACGGTACTGACAGACGATATTGGAGAGATGAAAGAGCAGCAGACAAGAGGACAGAAAAAGAGAGAGAATGAGAGAGAGAGAAAGAGAAAGGGGATACAAGGGTGGAGAACAGAGAGAAGTGGAGTAGTGTGAAGAGAATGTTTTCAGTTTTTAATAAATCTGTTTATTCTTAATATCAATTAATGCAGGAGGCTACAGCCAGTATGAGAGAATAAATAGACAACGTATATGGAATATTTTTTACCACTAAGTAAGGTAATGAGGGGTAGAAAATCAATGCCAAAACTCAAAAAGTCAGAGACTAATTACTGAAGAGAAATCCTGTAATCCCCTGACATTTTTAATATCTGTAACTTCCCATTTTAAATGCATAAATCTGGGTTAAGTCTAGACCTGGTCATTAGCAGTAAAGTGTGGTCTGTGATCCAGAGGGCCTCATCCATTATTTAACCACATTCTTAGCAACAATAAATTCTTTCACAAAACTGAAATGTTAACTAGTATCTACCTAGTAAGAGCTCCTGAACATCAACTAGACATTAGTGATACTTCAAGCTGTATCCAGTTTCATCATCAAGCAGACACCCCTGTACGAATTCAAATAGGTCTGTTTATTAGTGAACTAACTATGATTGGATGGAAAATATTATTTCCACACTATTCAAATTTATTTTAACCTTTACGCATTTACAGAATGCATGCACAATCATTTCATGTTCATATGAAAAAGAGAAGTAATAAATACATCAGCATACTGATACTATAAAAACCTTTGCATACTATCATCTTGTTATTAAACCCTCACAGAACGAAAACACTGCAGCACCTGTCCATGGTAATGTCTTAAAGGCACCCATACCTTTTACTGCTTGAATGTGCACAATATAGATCATCTGGTTACATATATGATATTTTATTGCAAATAATATGCATCAGAGTAAACACTTGCCCACAGTGTCACATTGCCACAATGATAGAAGCCTTGTGATGATGTGCTGTGCCAGTGTCAGTGTTTAATTCCTTCCTACTGACATACTTACATGCTCTCCATACCCCTACCTGGCTTTCCTGAACAACTGTCTGCTGAAGAGGATTTTCGCATATGAGTCTTATTCCAAACCCCAAAACCGGACAGGGAATACACAAAGCCACAGAAACAGGAGACAGAGGATAGGATGATCATTGCACAGCAGACAAAAAGGAACAGAGAGGGTTACGGAGGACTACAGAGAACAAAGATTATTCAACCCCTACTTAAGATCCTCTTGTTCAATTATAAAGATTAACTCAATAATCAATGCTGGTAATCCATAATTTAGAAGCCTTCCTTGAACAAGGCAGTGTATGCTTTCAAATAGCCTTTAAACATTAGCAATAGGTGCTAAAAATGTAAAAAGAAAGAGAAAGAGGATGACTGATAATCAAAAACGGTCAGAGATCATGTATTAGAGCAAATGGCACAAAAATAAATGGGATAGGCAGATTTACTGAAGGAGAGGCGGGCGGTAAGGGAAATTAAAAAAGGTTGGGAAGCAGATGGACATATGGACATGGTGTTTTGAACAGCGGAATGTGCAGAGGTGAGAAGGGTGAGGCCACACCTTTGGTGGGTCCTTTGCGGTTAAGCACAGTCTGCTGCTCCTCTGAGATGCTGAGTCTGCGGACAACATCGGCCAGTGCCGACTTCAGCAGATGGATCTCATCTTCCTGCAGCTGTACCCGCTGCTCCAGAGCGGCCAGTCGGTCCGAGATGTCCATGCTGCTGTCTGCCGACACACTGTCATCTGTAACATACACACACATCTCAATATTCCACACAAGTATTTGTGCTGCTGTTTCATACACATAAAAGGACACAAAACCACACAGCGCCAGATGGATAAATGATGAGAATGAGTCGAGATGATCAACTGTGCTCACATGGAACAGGAAGCACCTAACAGGAAGTCATCTCCATGCCCTTTATTAAATCAGTGTAATTAGTACATTAGTACAACATCCAAAGTCCCTTTCATGCCCTGGAATCAGGTGAGGCTGACCAGCATAGTAAACTAAGAAAACCATGAAATAGTGCCATTAAACATTAATATAAAGTCAGCATTAGTGTTCCCCAGGAGACCGACAAGAACAGCACTTGTTAATTATGCATAAAGCAATAATAATAATGGCTTCACACAGTCTCACACAAAGTGGTAAAATCCAGATTGAGGATACTGACACAAACACCAAACTGGTTCCTGCTAATGAGAATCAGAATGTTAGCAACTCTCTGCGCCTGGATGATGAGAAGTGGGTGTGGATGAAAAATTCATTCAATTAAATGTGAAGAGAATGGAAACAGAGAGAAGATTGTCATTCTATTGTCATCTTGAAGCTTCTGTTAAAGAATTACAATATGACAAGTTATCTCCATTACCACTTAATTTCTATTTAGTCCTATTCCTCAATATGAATAACCTCTATGTCATGTCTCAATTAACAGACTGAAATAGACAAAAATAGGATGCAACATAAAAAACTTCCCAGTTAACCTGAAGTACTCCAAACAAACAACGGCTTGCAAACAACCCTACAGGCATTAAATTTTCTCTGCTGGGGACAGGAAGAGACTGAACAAGCTGATCCAGAGGGCCAGCCCAGTTGTAGGATGCCCTCTGGACACAGTGGAAGTGATGAGTGACAGGAGAATGGTGGCTCAACCCTGTTGGACAACATCTCCCACCCCACACAGGAGTCTGTGACAGCACTATGAAGCTCCTTCAATGGCTGTGGCACCCACGATGTGGGATAAAGAGGTTCAGAAGGTATTTACTGCCAAGCGCAGTCAGACTCTACAGCAAAGGGCCTGCATCTGACCACACATACATAGACAAACAAACACACAAATCCAATACACCATAGTCATTTTTTATGTGCAATATGTGTATGTGTGTGTGTGTGTCACGCCGGCGAGCTGACGGGGGAAGGAAGCGCAGAGGCAGGACATTTGAAAAACAAGGATTTATTAATTATAATAAATAAACACAATTAAACGCGGCTCGGTGGCCGAAAACAGTTGAAACAAAGGGGAGAACATAAACTAGCCCGCAGGCATGTGGCGGTTGCCAGAACTTAAAACTGGTTCACAAAAGAAACCCAAGTTCACACACAGAGTCCATGAAAATGTCGCCGCTCCAGAAGAGGCGGAGTTACAGTTTTTTATAGGCGGTCAGAATTGGCTTCAGCTGTCGCGATCACCTGGAGCCAATCCTGACAGTGTGTTCCACATGTGTTCATTCATAGTTTTGATGCCTTCAGTGAGAATCTACCGATGTAAATGGTCATGAAAATAATGAAAACACATTGAATGAGAAGGTGTGTCCAAACTTTTGGCCTGTACTGTATGTGTGTGTATGTGTGTGTGTGTGTGCACACTTGTGGGACTAATCTTAGCTTATCATGTCACACAAACACACACACAAGCCCTTCCTTACAGTAAATCATTGAGACTGAGGCACAGGACAGACCGCCCTGCACCAGTAGCAGATGTGAGGATCCACCTGCACACAGTAATGATGACCAGATTAATGATTTTCGCGGGTGGATGCTGGGTTGGGACTGCCACACTCACTTCTGATGGTTATACGTGATTTGCACTAAATTGCAAAAAAAACTCTCAAGAGCTTTGGGGCCCAAACATCCACATAATTGCTTTGTTTCTTGCCACTGATTTGCCCCTCACTGGGGAAAAAATATAATAAGAATTTTGAATGCCTTAACATTCAGAAAGTAATGCTGTCTTTCTTGTATGTCACTTCAATGGTGTGCACTGAAAGGAAATATGATTGACTGAAACCTTCCTATGGTCTGTCACAGTTCCTCAAACACAAGAGCCACAGACTTAAATGAATCAGTGAACCCCCCTCAACCCTGCACCCTGCTTTAGTTCTTTTGCTGTCTTTGAGCACAAAGCAAAGATCTACCCATTTGAAGCCACTGCAGACAAAGCTCTAATATGCATACAAAGAGCGTCTGTTACAGAGTAGATACCATTCAAATTAGTTATCCTCGCTCCAGTCCCAGTTTCACCTTGGCTACAAACAATCGTAACAATTATGCTCACATTGACCCTGCATGATGTATGAAATCATGTGTGTGAGGAGGGGGTCTTAGCATCAAAGAGAAAACCATTGGCCCATTACCCTGTAATCTTAGGATGCTCCTGTGAAGCAGTGCGTTTTTTGGCTGTTTCTCCCAAATATGGACCTCGCTGTCTGTGGTTTGGTCTACAAAAAATTATCCATATCTGACAGTTCTCTGCTGCAAGATATGAGCTTGTCAAAGGAATAAAGCAATTGAACTTATTAGAGAATTAAAATTGTATTGTGGTATTTTGTTCCTGAAGGTTCCCTGCTTTCAATAAATCTCAGCCCTAAGCACCGGCAACAACAGTCTAACATTCTGGACCTTTCCCCAGTAAATCCTCTAGCATTACACAACCAATCACTGTCCACTGTCCATTTTCTTATTCCATCAATTGCACCATCAGGAAGCTCTGCAGCACTTTATAAGAAAACTCACTTCAAGTCCTCAAATTCACTATTTGTCACTCTTTCATACACCCTCCCCAGACTGAAGGACACAAAGGATTTCCAAGTCTCCTAACCTAACATGGGTTCCTCTTTCAGCCAGCAAGTGAGGAGGCACTGGTTTTTAAAAAACAGGGGTTTGGAAACTGTTGAGAGGGAGATGTTTCATGTCTTCAAGGCTCCCGGGGGGAGCTCATCCGTAATGAATATAAAGCTCTGAGATAGGGAGAGAGCTGACTCAAGAAAAAGATAGAAGGAAGACAGAAGAGTGACATGAAGGGGGTCTGTGACTCAGGACACTATTTTTATAAGGCTGGCTTGATTTTTCAGATTCTACTTCTGTTATCCTTTTTTGCAACCCCTACCAAGGTCACAGTGGTCGTGTTTTGGAGACTGGTGCCAATTGACAGTAATCAAGAGACGATTATTCAGGGGCCATGACATCAATTATTTTGAAGAGAACCAGACTGTGTTTGGGCTGGTTGGGGGGTGGGGAGTTGCATTAAGGTCTGAAAGGAACCTAATCCTGCTTGACACAAAGGCATGAGGAGAGAGCGAACAGGGGATGTATCAGTAAACGAATGATGAGATTCCCTAGTTGAGCTGGATGAAAACCATCTCCTGGCAAAATGGAGTTCTGAAGGTAAAAACAGAGTGAAATGCAAGTTGCGAACTCCTCAGTAAAATACAGCAGTAAGGGTGTCAACATGTAAAAAAAGAGGGTAACTATGGAGACACATATTTTCCTGATATCAGCAAATGTTCTGTATATACATGTTTAGCACTCGTGTTTAGCTGCTCTTCTACAGTTTCAGGCAACTGTTTAAAAAAAATAGCAAAAATTTGACTGATAAACAGAAAAATTAACAAGGCCCACACACAAACTTGAACATGCACACATAAAAAAGATGAGGACCGGACATGGCAAGGGTACGTTTATGCTAATTCTAACAGATACAAAAATCAGGTAATCAGGGGAACACAAGACAGAGCAAATGCAAATTAGGTTATAACATGTTTGCAGTAATGCTGTGACCCAAGCACAAAATGACACGCTATTAATAGTGAAGATTACAATACCTTTAGAGAGATGGCTATGGTTGTATGTGCTGTATACATCTTGCATTAGACTATTCAAATAGCCTGTCAGTTCTTAGCATTAAAACATAATTGAATTTTTTTAATTCATTCTTTTAAACCCACCATGCCAAAATATCCTTATAAATTTTACTGACTAACTGCTTCTAACTACATCATTTACTGTCAGGATTGGCTGCAACTGGAGACATATCCTCTGCCCAATCAAGACAGCGGATAAGAGGCGCCAGGCAGCTGCCTGTTATGAATTCTTTTGTGGACCCTCTAGTGTTTTTAGTTCTGGTAATCGCCACACGCATGCGGCTTGGTTTGATTTTTCCCCTTTTGTTTCCACCGTTCCACCTGGCCATCGAGCCTGGTTTTGTTTCCTTGTTTAATAATCCACTGTTTCCCAGAATGCACTTACTTCCCCCATCAGCTCGCTGACATGTCAGAATGTCAGAGCCCTAACTACCGGACTACCGGTGGGAGGACATGGGTGACGACGAAAGCAAGGATGACGGGGATTGGTGGGCGGTCGGGGCCGGGATGGCTCAGCCCATCGCGCACGTCAGAGATCACCGCGAGGTGATCACGCCCCCAGCCCCCTGGGGAAATACCCATGATGCCTGGACCCTTCTGCGAAGCAGCAGGTACATGCCAGTCCTTTTTAACATCCTGTGGCATGTACTTTGCTGCTCTTCCCTCCTTTTTAAACATGACAAGATGACACAGTACATACACTTCACAGAAACTGCAAAACACAAAGCTGAGCATGCTAATGAGGGAAGAAGCGAGACGGATAGAAAAGGCTAGACTGAAAGAACGTATTACAGCACAGGAGCAGCTATACTGTTGAGAGAGATAAGTGATTACAAGAAAGACCTGACACCAGGAAATTAGATAGTAACAGACCTGCCAAGTAAGGAACCAGAGGCAGTGGAGGTTTCTGCTGATTCATCACTGAATCCTGTGGGGGCTGTAAGACCATCACTGGCCTCAAGACAGAGGAGAGGATGCTGGGACAGTGCCTGGAAGCAGACATCCTCCCACTGACTCGTTTGAAAAGTGGGCCACTGCTTTGGCTTATGGCTCGGCCTCTCTGAACTGCTTCACTGGTACAATGCTCTTTTCACTTGTTTTTCCTGTCCTCCGCTTATCCAATCAACAAGGCATTGTGACAAACCACAAGGAATAGTTGGAGGGAGTGTGCTTTACACAAGCAGAGCTGTTGTTTGATGTGATCAAACAAAGGGGGGGGGGTGGGGGTTGGGTGGGGGTGGCACGAAAAAAACAACTTGGGATAAGCATGCAATATCTGGCTGCTACATGGGAACAGACCATATGTCAGCGTTCTGCATGCAGTTGAAATATGCATTTGCTGCTTATAATTCAGGACTCTGAGGATTGTGTTTGGTATTCAGAGTTGGTACTATTCACTTCTGAATCATTTAGCTGTTTGGGAAAGCAAATTTGAATAATCCCATGCACTTAACACCTCCATATAACAAACAGCAGGAAAGATGGAGACAGATGAGAGAGAAAATGCTTCAATATGAACTTAACTGGTAACAGGACCTGAGATAACAACAGCCAACATGACACTGTCTTCCATAATCAAAAGCCATATCACTGTGACATGGCAGCACAGGGTGTATTTTCGATTTTAGTATTTACAAAGCCAGGCACAGCAACGGTGCACACAGTGAAATGTGTCCTCTGCATTTAACCCATCACCCTTAGCGAGCAGTGGGCAGCCATGACAGGCGCCCGGGGAGCAGTGTGTGGGGACGGTGCTTTGCTCAGCAGCACCTCAGTGGCACCTTGGCGGATCAGGATTTGAACCTTCTGATTACGGAGCCACTTCCTAAACCGCTAGGCAACCACTGCCCATAGGTTCCTCTATGGTAATTCTTTCATACAACATAGTTGTAAATAGAAACAACAACAACAACATTTTTTTCTTACATAGCCCAAAATCACATACAGCATGTCTCAATGGGCTTTGACAGGCCCTACAGTTGACACCCCCCACACTTGACCCTTCTGCACACAAGGAAAAACTCCACACAAAAAAAACTCTAGGAGAGAGAAAAAAAGAAAGGAAGAAACCTTGGGAAGGAGTGATACAGAGAGGGACCCCCTTCCAGGGTAGAGTGAGCCTGCAAATGGTGTCAGTTCAGGGTTGGGGAACCACAAGTGGGGGTCAGCCTATGATGACACTAAATTGCAGGGATAAACAAATCAATTGTCATTACTGAGGAGGATTTTTTTTTAGATAAGGGCCTGTACATGAGTGTCACATGAAGCAAGACCAAGAATGGAACCTCATCACCCAATGCACTTCAATTACCAACTGAGACTTTAACAGCAAATAATCTGATGATCAAGTACTACAGTGCCTAAGATTTTATGCCCATGAGAATTTTCATGACAAAATAATTTTAATGCTGTAATTTTAAGGCATAATTCTAATGCATGATTTGGAGGTCATGGTCAATAGTGGTTATAAGATTGTTGTCACTCACATATTTCGACCCAAACCATAACATTGTTAAATATATCCAAAGAGGTCTTCTAAGCAGAATGCAAATTTTGGTCTGATTGGACACTACCGGGCCTGCATGACTAAAATATTGTGAATTTACATCATAAAGCACATCTGCATGTGCACATGCATTAAAGATGTACTGGAGTGACTCATCCTGAGGACAGAATGCAGCAGAGCAGGATGCTTTGACTACCTCTCTTACATAAGTAGAACCAGTTTTAAATCTGCTGCAGGTCCCAGCTACAATGTGTGAGACTGATGTGTTTTGGCTGTTTGAGCTGCCGACACTTTTGGATTATAGATTATAACTACAGCACAAAAAATTAGGTCCACAGTCTTATCAGCAAAAACAAGAGCAGAAGCAAAATCAGCAGAAGGAGGAAGATGTTTCACTCGCTCCTCATAACAGACAACAGCGATTCTGTCAATACCAGCTTAAAGGGAGAAAATTATTCCTCTTGTTCAGGATGGTCCATTCTGACCATACCACCCAGCATGGAATAGCAAGTCAGCACATGAGACAAGCCAATGACCTAATTTACCAGAATCTGCATAGCAATATTTATGCCTTTTCACGCTAGCTTGTTGCATGTGTGTATTCACCACAGAACCTAGAGAAACAAAGGGCCATATTTTGACAATATTTGTGCTTCGTCAGGTTTCTGCTGGTGCTTTGTCAACATGTTGCCATTTTAAGGCTATGAAAAGACACTGTGCTTTACATTAATTGCATACATAACTGTATAAAGTTCTCTGTTGAAATTAGGGGGAACAGTGGTGCATTTTCACTTCACGTATGAGTGAATTAATTTCTCAGATTTCACAGGTAAAAGCATTCAAAACACACCTCTGAATATTTGAGAGTTGGGACAACTGCCTTATACCTTGCACTAGGATGTGTGTGCGTGTGTGTGTGTGTGTGTATCTGAATGTGTGCACAAATACATGGACATGAGTTTTTCTGAACATGGCCCCACCCCCTCCTGTGGGTTGTAGCAATTAACGTGAGGCAACCTCTAATCCCTAAACCTACTGCATTTGTGACCATTAGCAGCTTTGTGAAGAGCCAAACATTGGAAGCAGGGAGGATGAGGGCATTCTGCCATCACTGCACTCGTGTGCCAAGAGCAGTGCTCTAGCAAGACTGGCACCAGGATATAGATATGGCAGAAGGAAACAAAATGGCATATTGCGGTGTTGCAGATAGCTGACTGATCCCAGCAGGGCCTTGGCCACTTACCACTGCCAAGTAAAGAGGCTTTCAGTTCCTCACTTCCAAGAAAGATACTGGCAATTTATTGAATAAAGTCAAATATATCTGTAATATATTAACCCAAAGGCTAATACAAAGGATACATTTGACCTTAATCCTAACTTTTATCCCAATGTATCAGTTGTCGTTATTTGAAGGGTCGCATAATCTACCTACACTTGTTTGCCTGACAAAATATTAATTGCATAAAAATTGTTCCATCTACTTTTATGTCCAGACCACATTGACACCAACACATTGTCTGTGTAAAGAGGACAAAAGACAATCATTAATTCTGAAGACTTGTGGATGTGCAGTTCTCAGTTAATATAATACACTGCTTTTTAAAAAATTGTAATGAATAATAAAATTCCCCCTTGTTTGGACTCAAATTACCTAAGCCCTACAACATGCTGTATAATGAACATAATTATGATTAAATGATCCATGATGTTTCACAATGATGGTTTTAATTATAAGTCTGACCAAATGTTCTAATGTCCCTCGGTTACTTGGCAGAAGGCAGCACCGCTTGCTGACCCACTCTCTGACATTAACGTGGTTGGCTGCACCATAACACATGAAGCATTTAAGAACAAATGACTTCACTCGGAGCACCGGGCCACTCTGCTGGGGTACACACCCCTGAATGACCTCACCAGACCTCCACAGTGCTCCCTCATCCAATTAACCCCATGATGGAACAATGGGCTGCTCCCAGCACACATCACAGAAATACAGAGACAGATTGGGACATTTTTAGATTACCTATATTGTGGACACTTATATTATAGTGGTAAGTGTGTGTTTATAGCGACAAATGTCTCAGAAAAATTACGATGTGCACGAATGTGTGTGCGTGCGTGCCTGCCTGCCTGCGTATGTGTTGAGGGTGGAAAAGAAGCAGATAACAGAGCCTCAACCTCTTACTCATAAAACATGATGTTCTGTTGGAGGGCAGATAGAGAGAGAAATCTGGGCAATTCCCAGGACTTTTTTGCATGCTCACAAACACACACACACACACACACACATAAATTCATCAAGCCTGTGTGAGACCAAGAACAATCACAACACTGAGTTTGATGGACCAGCAGCTAGATGAACCTGGGAAAAGGTCACACAGCTGACAGCAAATTGCACTGAACCCCTGACCCAGTACACAAATCACCATCTATCATTAGGCTAGAGCAAGGAGAAATGGCAAGTCGGGAGTTTGGTTTGGAAACATATATGAGCTGGACTAAAAAAAAATCCTCTCCACCACCTCATCCTCCCTCTGTCTCTCTGTATCTACTCCCTGCAACCATGAGCGTTGACTGCTGTCAGGAAACCACCAAATATTACGAACACACCACAGGAAACACAAACACACGCCACACCTTTCATTCCACCCCGCATCGCTAATCTCCTTATTTTCCTTTTTTAGCTGTATGACAATGGAGTTGATGGAGACAATGTTTGACCCAGATTTTTTCACTCTGCCGCAACCTTTCCTTGAATGTTGTGGCTGTAAACACCATGAGGAGGCTTGTAGCTCATGTTTAATAGCTTAAAAAAGCTATGAAAAAAAGCATTTGCTCTGTGCCATTTTAACACTGGAAAATTTCCCAAATTTCATGCTTACTAGTGAAATCCAATAACTTGCACTAAGTGAGAATTACGTGACTTCCAGAGCATATAAAGTGCTCGTGTTAATGAAAAAGCTCATGAAGTCGGACAGCGAAAGGAAAGACGAGGAAATATGTTTTGCTTTGCTGGTTTCTTCTGGTATCCTCTTTCTGTCTCTCACTCCTGCATTTATAGATCTGACAGTTTCACTTTCGCTCAGAAAACTCACCAAAAATGCCTCTGTCTGCACAGCTGCTGGCAGGGAGGGCCACAGTGCTACAACCCCCCCTCACCGACACAAAGCAGGCAGGGGATGAAGAGGGGGATTTTGCGTTACCGTTGCAGAACTGCAGCAGGGACGATGTGTCATACAGGCTGCTGTAGCTGGAGAAGCCGTCCTCCATACTAAGACCTCCAATCTCCAGCTGCTCTGTCCTCTTCCCTTCTTCAGTCCCTCCGTTTGCGTCTCTCGTTCTCCCTCTGTCCAGCGAGTCCCCGTTACTTTTTACAGCTGGCCACGGTGCCTTGGTCCCTGTTGAGTGGCCACTTTCCTGAGGTCAGCCTTCTGGTGTCAGTTACCATGGCAACCCTATTCACTCCGATTATGTCATGTGAACTCAACCCCTTCTTTCTCTCTCTCTGTTCTTCTCGGACATGTAGGAATCCCCCCCAAAGGAAAAAAAAATAATGGAAAAGCGCAAAAAACAAAAAAAACAAGATTTTTCCTTCTCCTTTTCTGTTTTTCTCTGTGTTCTGTCCTCTGTCGTCTATCCTTTCCTTTCTCAGCTTTTCTCTCCAAGAGAGAATCAGCTTTACTCAGACTGAGCTCACAGTCTGAGTGTGTGTGTTTGTGTGTGTGGGTGCGTGTGACTGTTTGTATAATACCACGGACAAGCAAGACAGACTCAGCTTCACTGGACCCGCCCTGCCAGGGAATACAGACCAATGGGAGCATAGAGGCGTTGGGAGAGAGAAAGAGAGAGAGAGAGAGACTCACTTCAAAGGAATGAGAACAGAGAGATGGAGAGGATTCCACAGCATATGATAAGATATGATTCCTTCAAAATCTGCCTCAGACCTCACACAGCAGTAGGTGTGTGACGTGTCATGACAGCAAGACCCATAGCTACAGCCCTGTTGGAAGCATTCCCTCAGAATCGTTTACCCTTAACACATCATGTGACTGGAATTGCAAAGTTTACTTCTACAGCGTTCAAATTCAGCCAATGCTGGAGCACTGTAGTTGCAGGCATCTGCATAAACATAAAGCAGAAACAGGCTGATGCTCTGGCACTGGGGCTGCAGATTTCAACTCAGCTGTGTTCAGCCAAGGCCATGAGAGCCCATGGTACTGTGCCTTTCTGCCGACCGTCAAAATACATGACGTCAACCCTTCCATAAAACCTGCACAAGATGGCACAATGTCAGAGCCAAGCTTTATGTAAGCACCAAACTTCATCTGTCTTTAGGCAGAAGTATATGAGACTCACGAATCATTAAAAGGACATTTAAGGACAGTGGGAACAATGCAGAAAAGCAAAGCAGAGAGGAGGAGTGAGAAAAGTACATACAGTGTAGAGGGACAGACAAATGGTAAGACAGAATGTTAAGGTGTTAAGATTTTGGATTTGACTGGACCCACTGCAGCCGTTCATGAGGGAAATCCTTCCTTAATTATTCATGTGTCTGGCAGGAGTGGAGCAGTATGCATCAAGATGAGTGGAGCCACTATTTACATCTGTAGTGCTGCTTTAACAGAGCGAAGCTCAACAACACACATGGGACAGACTGTGTGTGCACAGAACATGTCAGTGTGTGCGTGTGTGCTGCTGCCTGGGTGCTTCCCTTGAAATGCTTAGAATTTGGCAAGGGCTTTCCCCATGAACACTGAGGAGCCAAAGCAATGAAAACAGACACACACACACACACATTTTAGATTTTTGTATGGATCAAGGCTAATATGTCTAAATCTATTTCTGCGCTTAATTTAAGTCATTAAGCAAAGGCTCTCATCTAGATTTTTTACCTGATTATTTATGAAACATAAAAAATATATAATGGTGATTGCAGAGATTTTACTTGGTAATGAATTCATTATCAACTTGACAGCATGTTGTGTTTGATATGAATTTTATTCCGTTGCTTATCCTGACAACCATTGGTGGGAAGAAAAGATTAGTGAGCAGAACCCCACAGGGATGAAACTGGTGCTCTAGATTACAATGGAGCCTGGAGACGAAAAACAAGGGAGGGGTGAAAAGGTTTTTTTTTTTTATCGGTTTAGCATGTGTCTGGGGTGGCCTGGTGGCATCTGGACAGCCCTTGTGCACTCAGTTGTTGTCATTGTTTTGATTTATTACATTCACATACACACACAACCTCACACCTGTTTACACACACTTATCGGATAAAGAGGTCCCGACGATCATATCTTGGCAGGTACTCTCCAGCCCTAACCCTCACACACATACTACAGATACTACATCATGAAGCACACCATGTCAATGGAAAGTATTATTTAGCTCAGGCTCAGCACAGAAGCATCACAATCAAAAGTAAGAGTTATAGAGTAGAGGATTAATCTCTATATCCCTTTACCATCTGTCTGAATACAGAACTGTTGTGGGAGGGAAACATTCCATTGGTTCTCCCTCTAGCGCAGGGTCAGGTTTTATCCAAATGTCAAAAAATTACCACAAACAGCCTACAATTTATATACTTATCAATTAATAATCAATTATTCAATTATCAATTAATAATAATTATTATAATTGTATACTAATATAAAATTATGTGAGGTGTTAAAACATCTCGGTTTTTAAATAAAAAGTTGATAAGAAATCATACTGTAAAAATATCACAACATTCAAATTGATTATAATATAGACACTGGTATTGCAATAACAGCATTGTTAGGTAATACTAATCAATATAAAATTGCTATTCTTTTAACACTGCATCATTTGAAATGTAATAACAGCATCATGCAACAACCAATGGAACCAGCGGTTTGCCCAGGTTGGGCTCTCAGAAATCATGACAAGACCAATGAAGATATTCAGAGGCCTAGCACCATTCGTGGTGTGTATCTATCAGTTCAGACAGAAACTGGACGTGCTGCACCTCTATCAACTCAAAAACATGTTTGGACCAGAAGAGTGTGAATGACTATTATACATGAGGTGTTCTGTATTCTGTGTCCTGAATTGAAATTTAGAACTTCTGGCCCATCTCAAATCTCTTGCCAATGGGTACTGTTATCCAACCTCAGGTTAGACTAATATGCTGGGTGTTAGTGCCTAGCAACAGTTGTCCTTGGGGAAATTGAAATCTTGTAACAATTGTGAATAAGGAAAAAAAGGATATAAATATATGAACAAACAAGCAGAACATTGTGCAGCCAAGATCAAGCATGTAGTGTTTCCTCCATGAATGTGGGTCACAATGCTGATGTTTTCGTCTTTGACCTCTCACCACACCCTTAATCAGATAATGACTCTTATGCAGAGCATTGAGTAGGGAAGTGTACATCACCCATAATAACACACACTAATGCCGAATGTGATGCAGGGATTTTATGCAGGCGGCCCTGAATCTGCAATGCTGCCACTGTGATTCATCAATTCAGGCACCCAAAATCCAGCTTTGGAGCGTTAATCTAAAGCCAAAAAATATTGCAAAAAATGTATAAATGTTGCTCATACATACTATTCATCAAATAATCTGTGAAATGAATCAGGCAAAATCTTACATTTAAGACAGAATTGACTATATAACTGTTGAGAGCAAAAAAGTAATTTTGTAATTTTATTACAGTTTACATTAATTTGATTATGTTTGTTGTACTGTTTTGCACTCAGGCATGTGCAGTATTGCAGTTACTTGTCTTCTTTATCTGTGTTTGCACTCTTCCGTAACTAACTGTAGCAGCTGAAGACTGCCCTTGGGATAGAAATAGCGGATAATCCGGAGGTCTGTAAAAGGTATTACCCAGACTACATCCTGAATAAAGAAGCGCTAGCTCAATCACAAATGATTTCAGGTAAGAAATTAAATCACGGTCTGCCCTATGACAGGGACAGAGCCCTAGTACATGAACAAGGATAGAATTGCAACTGTTTGACATGATAAGTATATATAACTCAGCCTCTTGAATCACAGATATATTACATGTATAAAAAATATCACACAGTCCCTTTTCTTACTCTACACATCTTGCACTTCCTGTCTAACAAAATCTTCAAAACAAATCACACCATGTAAACTGAAACCACCAGGTTTAGTGCACTAAAACTTCTGCTGCACACTCCCAACCACTTTATTACCCTGCCGGGTTTTGAACTCAAACCAAAAAAAATTCTTCAATACAACATGAGGTAAGTGACACCACTCTGGTCATTCTCAGCTTGGCTTTAACTGGTCATGCTAAGTGAGAGCTTCTGGTCTGAGATGGAGCTTCATTGTACTGACCCATGGTCCAGCTACTCTGGGGGGTAAGCTGGGGTGTGTAGCGTCGCCCCTCTTCCGGGACCAGTCTCAGGAGGTTCCCTAAGCTTCCAATGGGTGCTGCCGCTGTCATTGTGGTATCCGCCATCTCCATGAAGCCCAGAGGAAGTGGGGTAGCGAGCAAGGGAGATTCCTCCCTCTGAGTCAAGGGGGTCGAGCTAGATAGGCCAGTTCAGTAGACGGTTCAGTAGCCCTGTAATAGCTGAAAGTTGGACATCACTGTTATTGCTCCAACCTCTTTTTACTCTGACACTCTCTCTTTCACTTGCCTGTCCTGCTCTGCTCCTCCCCCAACTCTCTGAGCAGGATGATGATGTCATTAAAGTGAAGGGATTACAAGCCCATATGCCATCAGGAGCTTTTGTCTTGCAAGTTAGAGTTCTACAACAGACAATCCACTGATATACTATTGCTGATTTACACTGATGTACAGCACTGTGCTTTGAATTATAAGATCATGATGTCATTTACCTGCCTACATTTTACCTGCTGAATTAACATACAGTATAATTAAGCTTTACCGTTATTTCTTTGGATTTCGTGAATAATGTCTATGGATAACACGCATTGCACTTTATATGTAAAATTTGCAGACGCAGATTCTAAAGCCTTATCAACAGCATAACCACAACCCCTAGTTCTCCAAAGTCCAATACCAAACATTTACTCAGAAAATCCCAAGCATGTAAAATTACTGCATCTACTGAACTTTTCTACCTCTTTTCTTGACTATTTAACATTCTTTGCACTCCTCAAACCCTGCTATAATCTCCCTCTCTTCAAACTACTTGGTCTCTTCTGAGACAGTAATAACTGAAATATCCTCAATCTCCTTGCTTTAAACCTACACTTTTACACCTTATGCATGCAAATTTGAGGTCTTTGTTGATTTAACTTATTTCTCTGTAGCTTTGATTTGCACATATGATTTCTGGAAATGCAATACATAATATTCTCACAGTGTTAACTAAATGTCTATAACAGATAGTATTAGATGGCAGGTTTCTAACACATTAAAACATCCACCTCCCATGGTGAACAAAAAAGACCCGGTGTGTCCTCTCTGTTGGGATGGTGGTGCTTTATGTTCACTGATGCATCTGCAACATTAATAACATCTGACTTGGTTTCTGCAGTGGTGAAAAAAAAATCCCTTCCCCCATTACTTGCACGTTTAAATTCTTGCACACACAGTACATTTTGCCCTTTCATTGCATACACACATTTTATTTACAGTAGCTGATCTTGAAAGACTCCCGTGAATACAGACAGACACATTTCAATGTCATGTAACACACAATGTTCTCTGGATTCAATGATTTGTTTCAAAGCCAGGCAGAATGCATAAGATTACTGCATCATCTGCAGTTGCATTAATTCTTGTTGAAGTTATTGTTGCATGTGTCTCACAGCAAAACCCAGGGAAGGACTACCATACACACTATTTACCCACAACAGAACAGCCAGTTCATACGGGCTCCTGTAAAGCCTGGTTTCTAATTCCTTTCTGCAGAGTCACAGGAAAAAAAGTGGAGTTTAACACAGCACCCACTACACTTATAGATCACAAGATAGCTCGAGAATATAGAAAGGTCATAACCTAGAGTTCGTCCATAACTCAGTGCTGGATTTTTTTTCAGCTCTCCTCAAATCCATCTGAATCCCACAAATCATGAAAAATGCATGGACAACACAATACTTACACTGATTGTATCATCAGCTGGAGACCAGTACAAGTATTTTTTATAGAATAACTAATATTTTTCTTTGTGTCATTCCATTAAGGAGAGAAGCTGAGTGTGTTTGTGTGTTTGTGAGAGAGAGAGAGAGAGAGAGAGAGAGACACCGTCACGGTGGCCGGTGGCTATTTGTCGCGGACGCAGGACTGTCAGTTCTCATCTCTACCAAGATACATTTCACTTGCTCAATGTAGAGGAGTCACATAGGGCCTCCCTTCCAATGTTCTCTAATACTCCCAATATTTTGTTCAGTTTTAATAACTTTGATGTGAACGGTGTCTAGTTTTCAGTGAGGGTATAATCAGGAGGTGAAAAATTTGATCGTTTCTATCATCCAAATCCCTGGTTCTTGGTAAACATGCACACAGCGACACCTTGTGGGTGTAAGGTTCCTTAGTCTGAAGTAAATACAGATTTCATGCCTCATCATGTATTTAGTGAGAAAGGAGCACATACTATTTGTTGTGGCAGAAGAACTCATCTCATAGAAAGTTGTGAGTTTCTATTTTCATCAGCCTCTGACAAGGGAATTATCTCATTCAGGAGAGTAAATGGGGCAGTGGATAGCCTAGCAGATAAGGAAGCGGACAAGTAATCAGAAGGTTGCCGGTTCGAATCCCAAACAGCCAAGGTGCCACTGAGTAAAGCACCATCCCCACACTCTGCTCCCCGTGCACAACAATCTATCAACCATTCATGCAAAGTTGGTCAGCCAAACATCAGTCCTTTTTCTAATTAAAAAAGATTAGCAGAGATTAGATTGCCTTGTTGTCAAGTTATTATGAAGTGGTGTGTCACCAACAGAAATAATTGTGCAATTTCAATTGTACAGGACAAAATGTATGCTTTTTCACATTCCTAAATCTGAAAAATAAACGAACCATAACACAGGTTTTAAAAAATGTATATTAGTTGAAGCTTTGTGGGTTTTTTAAGAAAAATATTTTTTAAGTATCTTAAAATTAGTATCTTTAATTAATAGTGTAATATAAAGTGATTTTGTTTCAGATTTATTTGCCTGTAAAAAAAGGTCTTAGGTGCTGAAATTATCACCACAGATGGTCCTGAGAAGATGTACATCTGTAAAACACTTACATATATAAAATGTATAAAAATAACAGCTCAGTGTAAATGTATCCATAAGTGTAAATATATTACAAACACCAGTCAGAAGAGGGGGACAGCTAAAAGTTGATGTCTGCCTGGCAGGACTACAGAAACAATCAGTTATAAATAGAACACCTAAGCCACCCCCAACCGCCTGTTCTAGCTATGGCTTGTTCCATCCATCGTTCCTGAACACTCCATTTAACCTGCCGCAACTTGTGTTGCTGCAGTAATCTCTGCTGGGGATCCCTCTCAGCTATAGATGTCAACAGTAATGCAGCAGTAATACCCCATTGTAGGACTACATAAGCCATTACACATAGAAAAACACCTGACTTCAGTGTGACCCCACTGGCACTGGCATCCTGTCTGAATATAATAACACTCATGTGATGTGATGTTGATGCTGTTCAGTCTCTTAATGAAGCAGCGTGACTATGAAATGTGTGTTTAGTACCATACCAATTTTATTTGTAAAGCACATTCAGTCCTAGGACCCCAAATGCTGTACAGAGAATTTTTCAAAAATCGTTTAGTATACTGTGAAAGTAAATAAAAGTTATTAGAAAAATAGATGTGTTCTCTCTTCTTAATAGTGTTTGATGAAAGTACTTTTAACTCAACAGAAAAGCACTTGCCTCATTCCAGTAATTGAAGTTTTAAAGGAAATGCAAGATCATTAGAAATATAAAACCCTATTATATCTCATTTTTTTCTTTTTCCTCTTTCCTAGTTTTCTCAGACTTGCAATTGCTCTCTTCTCAAACAAATCATCAAAGAATTCAATCAGTGTATATGAAGCATAAATGCTGAAAACAGCCCATATAAGGAAAAGCATTAAGCTCTCACTCTACAACTGCATGTTTGTGTCCTGTGCTGTCCATAATGGGCAGCAGCCCAAAAACAGACTGCAACTGCAGCTTCCTGTCCCAGCCTGGCCTCTCTACTCACCCAGCGGGAGTCCCTCGTAGTCGGACATGGCCGCAGTGCAAAAGGGGGAAAAGTCCTTGTCCGCTGTCACACTTCCTGTCACTTTTCTGTCTCTACATAGTCCCACTCTCTCCCAGCATATGCCACTCTGCCTGTAAACAGTAGGCTTTTTAAATCCACCACACACAAACACACACACACACACACACACACACACAGGGATACGCTCTCTAAGCCAGATGACAGATGTGGCCCACCCCCTTCTGCGCCTCTGGACAGCATGGAACAGAAAGCATATCTAAGGCCAGTTACTGCACAGCTATTGGAGGAGTAAATCTGCCCGCCCTCTACTGCGTGCAGATCTCCCTCGCTTTTTCCCCTTCCACCTACCCCTTTAAACAGACTGTTTCAATGAGAGGGCTTCCAGACAGTGCATGAAGATGTCAGAAGCATCACCCTCCAGTCAATTTCCATCTGGAGGGTGGCTAATTTTAATGACACAAATCAACAAAGCATACACTAGGGGGACAAAGCTTCACATTGTAAAATAACAGATGCATGCAAGTTTTTTTTCCTCACATATTTCCCATATGGGACAGGAGGGTTTTCAAAAAAATTCCATCAGTTCACCAATTTATTCTATGCTTGGCAGGCACGGCGTGACTTATTTGGGAGGAGCCGGAAAATTCCTTTTTGGATTGGTCTGATGTTTGAGCCATAAGGGCCGATGTTCTCTGTTTTGGAGGGGAGTGTTCGATCTTGGCACTGGGTTGAATATGTACACTGATACCGCTGTCCCTTGGGCCACCTCTGCCTCCACTGGCAGCACTTGTTTTTACAGGCTCACCCCTGAAGTAACACGTCAGTGCAACCTGAGTTAGCAGAGGTTTCTGTATCTGACAGACAATCATAGAACTTAGAAATCTCCACTTTAACAAAGTCATGTAATTTAAATAAAAGTATGATGCAACAACACATATCTGGGAAACTTTGTCTTGTAGCAAGACCCAGCAGCACCAAATACCAGCACCAAAGTCCAGAGTGGGCAGGTAAGATTACTCACTAATATTATTAGAATTAATATGAATGAAACTCCAGAGCTGAAAATGAGTCCTCCTGCCCAGGAGCTTGGTGGGTAAATCATGATGTTTTAAGTGTCCTGTCCTATGGTATGCCATTTAACTGGTCTACTTGGCAAATTGGTCTCAGTGAGTGATCCATTCACTGAACGTATACCCCACAGTACATTCACCATTCCCAAATTGTCGCAATGAGAATTTTACATGTTCTCAAACTGCAGGTTTTACACACACTGCAATAGCTCATGTGAAGTAGCAATTTAGCAGAGTTTTCTCTTCTTCAGCTGGTCATTTTCTCTGCCAGGTACATCTCACATCCCGACCATCTGAATGTTCACTGTTGTTGACTGCTTGTTTATTCACTGTCCAGCAGTCTATACAGTTACACTGGTCATTGCGCAATTATGAGGCGCCCCCTCGGCCATATATCAAGAAAAGCACATACACGTTGTGCATCTACAAAAACCTCATGCGTATACCATGTATTCCTCATGCATCTACATACAAACCTCACACATACACCACACTACTCACAATACGTTAAGGGTATTGTGAGAGACTTAGTGGATGTCATATATATGGTGTTTGTTTTTTGGGATAGGGAGGCAATTCTATTGGGGTGAATTTGTGTTTTCCATGTAGTGCTCTCATTGTGTACAGGTGTGCCTTATATTGGGGCCAATAAAAAGAGACAACTTTTCTCAATGTGGCATCAATTTCAGCATTCTGTGGTTATTGTCAGTAAGTCATTCCAAGTTCATCATTCAAACAGCCATGAATACACAACGTCACTTCAGTCAGATGTTGCTTGTGAACTTGGTGTGTCATCAGCAGACATGCATCAAGACACAGAACTACTGGCAGAATTCATGACAGACCCAGGCGTGGACCCCCACGAGTGACAGAACACAATGATGACCAGTATCTAAGGACCTATGCACTCAGAAATCATTATGCAACTGGCACACAGCTACAGGCCTGTTTACAAGATGCGAGGGGAACTAGGGTTTCCAGCAAACAATTCGCAACCGACTCCACCGCTTTGGTTTGAATGCCAGATGACCGTTGCAGGTGACTCCACTGACACCAAGACACAGCTGTGAACGTTTGCAGTTGGCACAAGACCATGTGACCTGGACAATGCAGCAGTGGTTTACCATCCTGTTCACTGATGAGTGTTGTTGGAGAAGGCGAGGTGAGCGATACACTGAGGTCAGCATGGTCCCCAGGGTTTGCTTTGGTGGAAGAGGTGTAACAGTCTGGGCAGGCATCACCAGTTATTGTACACGTTCTTACCTCACAGACATCATAGAACACACCATCATCCCCCAATTCCACCAGCACACCCCTAACATTCTGTTCATGATAATGCGCCTCATAAGGTATGGCCATCAATGTCCCCTGACCTGAACCCCATAGAGCAGGTCTGGGACCAGTTGAAGCAGAGACTCAATGATCCAACCCCACCCCCACGTGACCTACATTTACAGCATTTATCAGACGCCCTTATCTTACAATCAGTAGTAACAGGGACAGTCTCCCTGGTCCAACTTAGGGTTAAGTGTCTTGCTCAGGGACACAATGGTAGTAAGTGGGATTCGAACCCTGGTCTTTTGGTTTATAGGCGAGTGTGTTACCCACTAGGCTACTACCACCCTATAATACCTGGCACAACTGCGTGTAGTACTTGTGGAAGAGTGGAACGCATTGTCTCAGAACAACATCATGAGGCTAGGGAGACGTTGCATGTAGATGCGTGAAAAAATGTGGTGTGTGTGCGAGGTTTGTATGTAGATGCGTGAGAAATACATAGTACGTGAGGAATACATGTGAGCTAATATTATAATGAGGACCGTGCAGAGCGCATTGTCATTGGCCGGGTGCCCAGCTGGTCCCGCCCACGGGATCAGAAGAGCGACAGCGAATTTTACCATGGCAGGAAGCACTTGGTAATATAATTAATAGCATAATGACATCTTATCAGGAACAAGAACCATGGACAAGCGGTCATATTTTTTGACAGGCGCTGTCAGATATTGTGAACACGATTAGAATTGTAAATGTTGTAATTACAGGTATTAGAGGATGAAAGAAGGTAGCTGAAACGGTTTGTGTGTGTTGAATTTCTCTGTTAAACCTCGTTAAAATAATGAGCCCTCCTGGATAATAACAAGGCAGGATAAGAACAGGCTAATTATCGTGTAGTATTATTTTTGTATAGAACGGCTCCGTCGTTAAATAAGGCGGTAATCGTCTGTGATCTAAAGTAGTCTGAGATTATGCTGTTATGTAAAAAAAATATTATACATTAATTGTTAGATGAATTGATTACTGAGTGTTTGTGTACTGTGACAGCAATAAAAAAAGGAGTACTGATTATTTTTATCAAGGTATATGACTCCGCTATAAAAACGTGGAATTGTGTATAATTCGCGTTTCTAGCCAAGAGCACCTGGCTGCGGACCACTACACGTGTCGGTTTGAGGCGGGACTTCCGCACACCAACGCAACGTAAACCCGCGGTCAGCGATGGCGAAGAGGCTGTGTCATATCCGGACCGCTTTTCCGACTGGTTGCGCGCATACCCAGCGTTTAGGTTTGGCTCTTTTGTAAGAGCTAATGTGACGATCACTTACAGTCAATAACTCGTATCAGAAGCAAACTAGCGCGAGCTGCTCACGCCAGTGAACTCTTGGTCATGCAAACAAATTAGCTGACTTTATTATCACGGTTCCAGTTCATTATGAAGGTGGAGCTAGGAACCAGGGACAAGAGGTCACATTTTTTGGCGTGTGCTGTAAGTAGGATAGAAATGTAACATGCACACACCAAACCATTTCAGGAAACCTTTGATTCTCTTATATCTGAAACTAGCATATTTATGACTCTTAATGGTGAGCCGTATATCCCCCCCACCAGGGATCTCCTGCTAAACTCAAGTCTGCTGCAGTCAAACTCTTGTCCCATGTAATACAAGAAGGGAACAGAATTTAATGTTTTTAACAAATCTTTGTTTAAATTTGGCATGCAGCACAGTGGAACACTGTCAGGATGTTCTTTGTGTTGATGTACTGTGCATGGAATCACCGGTGGTAGATGTCACACTGGATCAAACGCAGTGTCAATACAGCAACCTTGTAAAAAAAGTGTTTGTTCCATTCCTGATTTCATTTTTTCTTCTCTGTCACTTAAATGTGTCTGATCATCAACCAAATTTAAATTTTAGTGAAGCATGCAGTTTAGAAATCATTGCTCCTCTATGTTACTGTCTTACATAGCTTATCAATCCTACATAAAAAAAAGTGTTATAAAATCTAATTTTATAGCATTCACTTTACCTGTAAATTGCAGTATTATTCTTTACTTCAGGCTAGTTTGTAATTGTGTTTAATTGGCTCTTTACCTGTTGGTACTTTTACTTTTGGAACAAAGCTGAGTATAATTTTGAATCAAGAGACAAAGCAACAGCAGGTTCCCGAGTTATGCTTTTCATATATATACATATACTATGTTGCAACATAAATACTTAAAGTAAATCTTCAGATATTATATGCATGGTGCTTCAATTGTCAAATAAAAAGTGAGTTCACTGTCTCAGAAACATAACTGTGCAGCGGTCACACTGAAAACTTTTGAAGTTACTACCATATGATTATAAAGAACACCCAAACTGTGTAAATGCATAAAGGTAAGTAGGTAACAATAAAAGTGTTGTATAAAAAAACTACTATAAGCTGCAGTATTTGAGTTCCTTGTGTTATGAGAGCATCCCGTTTACTATCCTCCAAACATAAGAACACTGACCCAGCTCTTCTCCCTTTAGCCTTCTAAACACACACTTTTGTGTGTGTGTGAGTTCATTTGACATGTATGTGTATGAGTGGGAGTTTTCAGTAGTATGCATGCATATGTGACAAACATCAGCGCCTCTCATGGCTGCCCACTGCTCACTAAGGGTGATGGGTTAAATACAGAAGACATGTTTCGTAGCGTGCACCGTGTGCTGTGCTTGCTGTGGATCACAATGACAATCACTTCACTTTCCAGGACTCTCCTGCATAATAATAATGCCTCCCTGGTGCCTGCAAATTGAATAAAATTGAATATCCTGGAATCTATAGAGCAATCAAACAAGAGCATGCACACAAGACAGTAACGTGTATATCTGAGTGTATCACAGTGTGTGTTACCTGATGATGTAGATTGTGCTCTACAAAGAGTGTGTAACTTCCCAGGGATTCACATAGAGAGAGACAAAGATAGCGATATTCTCTGACTGGCTGGAGCGGCATCTAATAACCAGCTCACAAAGTAAAACTACACACTGATGTAGCTCCTTATTCCAATTGTCAGTTCCACCTTAAATACGGCCCTTCTGGCAGTAATGCCTGTATTGCGCCTGTAGGGGGTGTAACTCAGCCAGGCTTAGAGCCAGAAAATCGGTTTCAGAAATGAAGAACGTTTTAAATCTGTATATGGTGATGATCTCTGTGTCCAGTCAAAATGCTGAACTATTAGAAATAGTATCAAGTCTATCTGTCTAGCCCAACACTGTAATCACCAAATATTTTACATAGGAACTGTGAATTGGATTGACATTGGGTTGATGAATGGCATTCTTTTACAAAAAAAACTAGTTTAAAAGCTTTGCACAACTAAAAAGTCACTTGTTGAGGGTAAAATATGATGTGTAGAAAAGGTATCAACGAATACCTTTCTGGCCCAAAACATTTTTCACTGTAAAATTGACCTGGGAACTTGTATACATGCTCATGTATATGTAGATCTATGATGAACGTGGGCATTGATATATTGCAGCCTGCAGTATTTAAGGCGGAACAGACCATTCAGATAAGGAGCTGTGAATAAGGAGCTAACTTCAGCGTCATTGTGTACTCTAAATTCTATCACACAATATATGCGTGATATAACCGTGAATGCGAGCTCATCTGTGTGCCTACTTACTGCTGCTGCTGGGCTGAAGTCTCAGTCTAAAAGGGAGGGGGCAAATAAATCACATTTCATTCATAGTATTGTCAAAATAATTTATAATATAATATGTTAATATATCATTCTGAATATGTTTTATGATTCTGTGTGTGTGTGTGGGAACCAGCCTGCTGCTACGTTCCCTCCACTGGCTCCCAGTAGCTGCACGCATCAGATTCAAAATACTGATGCTGGCCTACAAAGCCAAACATGGAGTAGCACCATCCTACCTCACATCCCTTATTACACCTCGCACTGCACCTCGTATACTCCGAGCCTCCAGTACTGGTCCCTCCATCTCTGAAGGTAAAAGGAAGACGTTTATCTAGACTCTTCTCCGTCTTGGCCCTTCGGTGGTGGAATGAACTTCCGCTTGAGGTCAGAACAGCTCAGTCACTGAGCACTTTCACACAGCAGCTCAAGACCTTCCTCTTTAGAAAATAGTTAGATTAACTTGTAACCTTCTTATTGTCTGACTTATGTATAGAAACAGAGCGAATAAAAGATTGTACTCATAGTTGGGGGTCCTAGTGAACCAGAATTGATCACTTCATTGATGGTAACCTAAGAGCACGTTGTAAATTGTAAATTGCTCTGGATAAGGGAGTCTGCCAAATGCATTAAATGTAAATATGTGTGTCTGTGTGTGTGTATGTGTGTGTGTGTGTGTGTGTGTGTGTGTATCAGAACTGCGCAGAAAATGTTCTGTGGTCCATGTATTTCTTCGCCGCTAGAGGGGGCCATACTGCCCTGGAAATGACTGGTTTTGGCTCAGTTACTTGCTGTTTTTAGTGATTTTATAGTCATCTGCTTGGAACAAATTAAATGCCGATGTTGAAAGGGAAAATCATTGTCAGTTCAGAATATGTTGCTTGTTACTTTACAGACATTACTTCAGACATTACTAAATCATTAGGCCTTGATAGGTTGTGATTTCCAGAATTTCATATGTTATGTATTATGTAAATGTCTTATGGGTCCCCCACTCTAATGATAGTTCCTCAAACCACCAGCTCGGAGACGGTTAATAGAAGCTCTACTGAGAAATGAGCTGGTAATCCCAGCTGAAAAATGCAAGGCTACACCAAAATAAGATCAGCCACAATCCGTTTATATTGTATTTTTTTAATCTATCAATCTATTAAAATAAAATTGTTTTAGTTTGGATAGTCACCTTAAATTATGTCTTGGTTGGAAGGAGTAATGGTAGAGCAGGGTTGGTAGTTAGGGTTGAGGAATGTGGAGGTATTAGTTGATCAGTGATAGGAGAGAGCCGTTAAGGAGGGTTCAGTAGTGTTGTATGGAATTGTGTATAATATTGTCAGAAAGATTCTTGAACATCAAATGTGAGCACCCCCATATCATCCATAACTTTATAGTTTGTAACAGCATCTGGAACATTGTTGGCTGCCGTACTCCCTGCCTTGAGATCCTTCATGAATCAAAACCATCCTGGCCACTAACCATTGTCTGGGAAATATTAGTCTTTTCAGATCTGAAACCACTGTAGTCAGTGCTGAGTATGGTAGATTAATGATTAGGGAAGCAATTGGAAGGCTGCAAGTTCAAGTCACATCCCAGTAAAGCTACCACTGAGGAACAATTGAGCAAGGCTGCAGAGGTTGGTTGATTATTACTGTTGTGCTGGAAGTGCTTCTCAGCAGGGAAGTATCCGTCCCTCTGCTCTGTTTGTTTGTTTGCCTGTTTCTGTATGTTCTCCAGGGGTCAGGCAAGGTTCTCCCTCAAACATTTCAACATTCCAGGAGTCATGATTGGATAACTGGTGTTATACACTTAAGTAAAAATGACTGCCTATGTTTTTTTATGTCTGAGTTTCATGTGAGAGCACCAACCCTGAGTCAGGTGCTATTGTTCAGGAGTATGATCAAGTCTAGCTGAATCAAAGCGATAGAGGAGGCCTTCAGGAAGACCACACAAACCCTCATCCCCCCCCCTGCATGGAGCAGCTATGTCTCTGAAACTCCCCACTGGACCCCCCACTTGCTGGTGCAGCTTTGATCTCGCCTGGTCCTATTTGCAGAAGAGCTTAGGCGGGGCTTTCTCTCCAAACAGCCCCACAAACCAAGCCCTCTAGATGAGCTCTCCCATTAATCACTAAAAATTGACTTTTGCTGTGCTAAAAAAGTGGGACAGTGATGGCGTGGCAGGTAAGGAAGCGGACCCATAATTGGAATCATGGGTTCAAATTCTGTACCGCCAAGTACCGTCCCCACACACTGCTTCCTGCGAGCCTTTCATGGCTACCCACTACTCACCAAAGGGTGATGACTTAAATGCAGAGGACACATTTTGTTTTGTGGCATGCTGCAGTGGTTCACAATGACAATCACATCACTTTCATTTAAAATTCTGCCATGCAACATTGTGGCCCGTTTTCTCAAATCAGCTTAGCTCTGTTGCAAATACAATGAAATGAGCTGGATGGCAATTGTAAGTAGGACAGAAAAGTACTATCATGATATGAATTTCACATTGAAATGATCACTTCTTCTTGACATTAAATGACATTACAACATAATGGCATCTTGACATTATCCAAATGGCCAGCCAATTATCAGGTATGTCCAAAGAATGGTGATTTAACATTACATTAATAATTGACATTATAATGTTGGACAGCACTACTAGAGAGGAGCCAAATTCATGACGTGATGTGTCCTAATTACCTTCTAATGGGACCAAATTTAACAGCCCCTTAAATGAATCTGTAACTGTTTTATGGCTGTTGAGGCAATGCGCTAATTGGGGACTTGTGGCTGAGCTACAGTGTCTCTCTGGGTCCTGATAAAAAGGCTGCTGAATCCACAGCTTGGCAGTTGACATCTTCCATTGTCTTAATAAATAAACAGTGAAGCTCGAGCCAAGGGTGTGGTTGACATTTTTACAACTAAAAAGGGGTTTGTCGTACTTTTACAGCCAGATCACCAAAATGAGGGGAACACGTTTTATCCAGTTGATATAGAAAGACATTATATCTGACTATATAGCTGAATGAGTATGCTGGATAATGATGAAGGGTGAAATGTATTGCCATTTCAAATTGAAAGCCATTTCCCCGTTCATTTTGGAATATATTTTGAAATGTGAATCTTATAGTTCAGCCTACGTGTTTACATATTATATTTTATTGAGCTTGGTATAAATACTTTTAAGAGAGTTATGAGCAAGAGGAGGCCATTCAGCCCACTAAGATTAATTGGAGGGCGCTGAATTAATTATTAATTTTTTTTTACATGTATGGGATTTATCAGACACCCTTGTCAAGAGTAACTTACAATCAGTAGTTACAGTCATAGGGACAGTCCCCCTGGAGCAACTCAGGTTTAAATGTCTTGCTCAGGCATATAATGGTAGTAAGTGGGGTTTGAACCTCTGACTATGTGGTTGTCTGGTTCATAGGCAAGTGTGTTTCCCACTAGGCTATTAGCAACCCATAAATTGAAATAAGATTTTGTATGAAAAGCAGCCAGACCTTTTAGAATCCGTATATCTTGATTGTTTTCCACATGTGGTTTGTTATTAGATAGCATTTTGTCATGATTCTCTACAGTATTTTTCATGCAACAGATGATAATCAGATGCTTTGAATTTTGCCTGTTATACTTTTCCCATGCCCTAGCCATTCCATTTCCCCTCCCCCATTCTTTTCCAGCCCCCACCCACTTTCTCTCCGTCTCTCCCTCCCACATGCTCTCATCATGAGGTGCTGTCCTACTGAGAGAGGCATGAGCCATAAAAGCATGACAAGGTGAGGAGGCCACTGGTCAAAAATGCTTTGATTGCAGGAGCAGGAGGCACAGGCACAACCACCCAAACAACCACTACGACCCCCACCTCTCCTCCTGTCTCCCTCCTCTCCCGGTCTCCTCTGTTCTGTGCCGCCCTGCCCTTGGGTCCCGGGAAGAAGAAAGGACCTGCGATGCACAGATGAGTTACAGTAGCTGAGTGTGTATACAGAGAGAGGTGGGGGCTGGAGGGCTTGGAACAGAGGTGCAGCTCTGGAGTGATGGATGGTTTTTGTGTGTGTGTGTGTGTGTGTGGGGAGGGGATGTTTGAGAAAGAGACATGGCTTCAAATAAGAAAGCCAGCTCAGTAGCAAAGACCTGGTGCTGTACAAAGTACATTCTCGGAAGATTCTATGACTCATGTGCGAGATTTTGAGCTCTCTTCTCAAAGACCACACTAATCTAAAACTGGTGCATGACTGAGGTAGAGGAAAGAAAAAAAAAAAAAAAGAGTTGCTTGGGGCTTATAGCCATAAATCATTAACACTGTCACAAAACGACTCCCTACTTGCTAAACTGCTGAATGGCTCCAAAAATGAATAACTTATTTTTTTTATGTTTTTGTATTTTAAAGACATTTCTGGAACCTACCAAATTCATTAAGGCACCAAAGGGAAAAAACACAATGCTCACCCTCCAGGCAGCCTGAAAGCCTCAAAACCTAAAAGAAGAGACCGTATATAATGTAGCAGGAGAGAGCAGGCTGAGATTCTCATCTGTTCCTTCAAAGAATGGTCAAAACTGCCACCAATGCCCCACTGACGCATTCCCTCGTCATCTGCTGACGGCCTCCTCTTTATGGCATATCATTTCCAGATGAAGGCCATGAATAAAAATGATGGAAACAACTCGAGTGAAACTGGAAACTAAAGAAACACACCACAGTGGGGGAGAGAGGGAAGAGAGGGAGGGAGAACGCAAGAGATGGAGGGGGAAGTAATAACAATCTCTTTCAAATATGGTAAGAGTGCCACTGCTGTCAGTTTACCACGGAAACAGAGAGACTCTGTGTGGGTGAAAGTTTTGGGGGAGGGGATTATGGGTAGATGGCAGTATTATCTTTGGGTAAGAAGTCAGAAAACAACCCCTGTGAAATAGAAGTTGCAAGTCCTGCATCCAGAGGGGGAGGCAGTGTGAGCGTCTTGGGGGAAGAAAACATAAAAAGAGGTTTCTGTTCAGGTTTTTTTTATGAATGTGTAACACTACTAAACTAAACTGTATGAGATAAATAAGATAGACACAAAAATGTCCATAAACATTGCTATAAATCCATACACAAACCTGCCAGAAACAAAGATCAGTTTATTTTTCACATATAGATCTTTTGTGGAGACACATTTGACTGCTGCTGCACGGCCCCAATGAGGCCTCAGTTCCAGGACGTTGATGAATGCCTTTCAAATTCTGCTACTGGAACACACAGCAAAACTCATGGCCAGGATCTCCTGCCTGAGATCAGAGCCAAGACAAACGTACACCACGCCAGACATTTCAGCCGGGAGGTGAATTTAGAAACTGCTTGTGTAGTCTAACAGCAATCCGTATTGGGGCAGTCATACATATTGAACCAATGCATAGAAAACCAATGTAATTTGTAATGCCGCCTCATCATGACAGTGCCTCAACCGAAAAAGTCACCTGGAGGGCTGTGAGTCCAGTTTCTGTTAAAATGGACCCCAGCCCTAGCCTGGAGACTGTAGGTTCATTATCTGATATGTCCTGCAGGCCATTCCAGTTTCCCCTGTTGTCAGTCAGTGAGGGGTCACCCAACAGGTATTATCAGTGAGCTAAGAGCTGGACACTGTGAGGGTGTTTACATGAAACAAAGAGTTCTCATTCAGACCTTGGGGTCTCCTGGGCCTACCTCTGGGCCTGGCCTTATCTCTGCATATCTACAGCACGACGCAGTGAATGGGAATTCCCTTAACTGGGCAGATGGGACTCCTATTCATGTGCTAACAGGAAATTTACCCTAATTGTTCTTAATGCTCTTAAAACATTATGCAAAACCTGAGCCTAGACTCCATTATAAAGGAGCCTTCAAATAGGCATTTACATGTAATAATTAAGCTGTAATGACCCCTGCGTGTGATTATTTGCATACATTTGAGTTTTTTTTTTGTTGTAAAATCTACACGCTGGGTATGTGCCCGATGATGGAATTGTTACACATGTAGGCTGAAGTTATTTGAGGCTCTCATGGAAGGAAATATTGCTCCTGATGTGTAAATTGTAATGTAAATATTTGAAACATAATAATTTATAACATAAACCATTTATTACAAAGAAAAATTATTTTACAATGTCAACTTATGACCATAAAAAATCTGATTCACAGAATCATCCACAGCAGTGAGCCACTGTCTTCACCCACAGGGTGAAAGTACACAAATTTCACAAAAGTTTTCATCAGCGAAATGAACATCAAAGTCATTTTTGTCTAAGAGCTTTTTCACCTTCTTTGTCTTCAACTCTCCCTCCTTGCAGGCAAAGTGAGTGCAAGGACGTGACACTGGAGGCTGAGCCACTCATGCAAACCCAACACAAAAGGAAAATAAAGAGAAGGAGAAACCGAACAGGCTGCCATCTTCTGAGAAGTAATTACATTTGAAGGGAAATCCCTTTAAATGTGTCCTGGCAGCACTCAGGCACTGGCAGTCAGATCAAACAGGGCCTGGATGAAATCTCTATAAATACATCACCTTCATTTTCCTTAGACAACTCCGTGCCCCCTCCACCCAGCCCCCAGACACGCCCCGAGCCTCCATCACTCATAACGCCTGTACGAGTGAGGCTTTCATCTTTCGCACATACACCACAGAATTCACATCTGGAACAAGATGACTGAAGCTGCTTTGGAATGAGGCGAGGAGACGTCCTATGGGGGAGGACAGAGGGAGAGAGATGTCTCTGTTATTTAAGATGAATATGAATATGAATATGAAAAGCACATTAAAACAGAAACACAAACTTTAGGAAGATATATTCTATGCAAGTGCATTCGATTTTTCAAAGGATAATCAATAAGAACATAAAAAACTAAATCAATACTCAACTAATACAAAGAGAAATGAAGACTGAACCACTAGTGAAACTTAAATGAAAGATGTAGCAGGCAATAAACAATGCTGCTAAATAGATTACATATTTTGAGTTGTATAGCAAATTTTAAGCAACACTTATGCATTCTATAAATCAATTTACAGAAAATAAAGATCAATTTATAAGAAATAATTTTGGCACTAGTCTCAGTGCTTACCTGTCCACGTTCTCTGATCTTGAACAGTAAAGCTGCTGCACTGTGGCTGGGATCTGCAAATATCAGCGGCCTCCGTGACACTGTGCACCGAAAGCACACAGCCCTGATGGCTGTACGATGGCCAGCACCTGTAGTTCACGCTTCCCACACTGCTCACGCCGCGCACAGCCACGTAATCTGCTCAGTAAAGCAAGGGGCAAATGCAGGGAGAGAAAAAAAAAATCTGTAGAGCTGTTCAGAGCAGAGTGGCCACAATGCAAAAAGCCAGAACATCTGTAAAACATTAGCACGTGAATGGGAACATGTAAACACATATGTGACTTTGTGTATACACACACCCACAGAACCGCAAGCATACGCGTACACTGTCAGACCTCCATCTGCATGAGCAACCCACCGAGTTTCTGTGAATGGGTTTGCATTCGTTGCTCTTGGTAGCCATGTGTGCAGGCACAGTAACCGAGAACCAAGCAGCCCAGCAAAAACACTGAGCAGTGACACAAAGAGGCTGAAGTCGAGGGATTTGTTCCCCACACATCTGTCTGCCCCAAAAGTCTAAGGCACTAATGTCCATGTTCAGCCACACTTCAAGTCATTTTCCAAAGCTGAACTTGGCCAGAGAGTAATTTATAGATGTCAAAGTTAAGGTCATCCTCTGGAAAGGTCTGACAGTGTCTTGTCTATTCTTGAAGTTGGGTTAGGTTACTACTTTCAAGGTTTTACAAGTGTTAACACATCTGCAGAGCAATGCTTTAAAAAAACATATATACACACACACTCACACAATCTCTACATTCTATATATGTCAAATTCTATATATTCTCAAATAACAACATGATGCACCGTTATTCGAAGTGTACTTTAAAGAGCATTTATTTCTATATTTAAGTTAAACTTCAGTAAAAGTAAGCAACTTCAGCCCACAAAACCTTACCTCTGATAACAAGGGGAGGCAAGTTCTCAAGGTGATGTCCTGACTTGAAGATATGGAGGATTTCCTCAAAGGCCTCCAATGTGCTGGCAATGCCTTTTTTTAGTTCACCTAAAAAGTTAGTTGTACCAGTTAAAGAAAAAACATTTGACATTCACAGTCTCCAAAAAGCAAACCTATGTATTTATGATCATTATGACCAACAACTGGGTTACTGGGGTTTTATACCTGTTGAATTCATGATCTCTTTGACCAGAGGCTGCAACATGGGTGGTGCTTGATGAGGAAGTAGGTACATGAAGAAATACCTGTATATGGTTGGAAACAGTAGAAGCTTGAACCACTGTTACAAGATACTCCACCCAAACCACAACCACATATCACATGCATGTTCGAACCACAGGACAAGCAATAAATCCACCCAACACGCAATTACACACACACACACACACACACACACACACACACACACACACACACACACACACGTCTGATACACATCAGTCGACAACAGCACTTGCAGTTAATCCAGCAAAGACAGACATAAATCACACGGAAATGTCACAGCACAGTCCACACCAGAAGCTTGTAAAACAGCCTGTTAAATAAAACACAGGAGAATGGTTTTCACATCACCTGTAGGCATTGTAGAGATTCCTCATTTCATTCATGCCCTCACAGATTCTTTGCTCTGAGCAGTGGAAGCTGAAATTCCTAAGCGGGAATTGGAGCATGCAGTCTGAATCAGACTGGCAAGTGGGCTCCTTGACGTTGGCGTCATCCAGGTCTGTCAGCTTCAGCTCCCCATCGACCAACACAAACTGTCTGGACTGGAAATCCAGCAGGGCCACCGAGCCCAGAGGAGACTGTGATAGGTAGTGGAGGAGCCTAACCAGGCCCAGACAGACCTGAGAGAAAAAGGCTACAGTCAGAAACAGTTCCATTGCTTATCATTTCTAGAACTGGAGAATTTCCTCAGAAATAAATGGATTCTGGATAAGATCTGAAGTCAACACACACACACACACACACACATACATACATACATACATATATATATATATATATATATATATATAGAGAGAGAGAGAGAGAGTGCGCATAGTGCTTGCAACAAACGTGAAGAAGTCAGTGATGCCAGCCAACCTCTTGGCAGAAGGTGACTGTACCACACAGGGAAGCATATCGGTGGTGTTAGGTAACCCCCTCAAAGCATTCAGCTCTAAACAGTTGCTGTGACAGAGCTGAAACTATACACCCATGTGATTTTTCCTCATTCACATAACACAGCGATTAGCAAAGGATCACTTTCCACTAAACAGAGATAGATATATCAGATGGATAGAGTTGAGGCCCACTCATCTGTCTCTGACCATTTTTTGACCTGCACTGGGAGACAGAAGGCCAGGACTTAATCTTCTCCGGCCCAGGAATGTTACCCCCATCCCCCCACAGCAGGTACTCCCCATGGGAGGCTGTGGTGGTGGGGGGCTGCCCTGATTAACACTCTTGGGAAAAGGACAGGAGGAGGGGGACGCAGGAGGGCTCTTACCCGAAAGCGTTCCTCCCAGGGACTCTGCAGGAGCTGGATCATCTCCAGCGGGGTTCCCTGCTCCAGAATGGCAGTGATTCCTCTCCCCGTCCTTCCGTCCTGACAGTGACCTTTGAGCTGGGGATGTCAAAAAAGCTGCTGTTACTCAAATTAAAAGAACCTCACACAGTCATGCTTTAAAAATGACCTTTAAAATGCAAAATAATGTAGCATGATATATCAAAATAAAAGCTCCTACTGGAAAGAAATTGAATTATTTAATTTACATTAATATTGAGTGGCACTATTATTTAACATTTTCACAATTCACACATTTTTCAGCAATTGATAAAAAAGAATAAAGTAAAACAAATGTGTGTGTGTAAGTTCACAGACATACACAACTTTGTGAAAGTGGATTTTTTTATGTTTTTGTTTAATAAGTAAGAGACATATGAATGTCTATCGATTACTGAACTCACTGCTAACTTTACTGAGGTTTAAAATGTAGTGTGTATCTGTGCCACAAAGGCTCCTGTTAGAATAATTTGCCAAATCGAGTTTAGCTAAGTGAAATTAAATAGACTGATCTAGAAATACTTGCTCCACAGAGGTTCATTGTGTCCCTCTGTGGCACTGGATTTAGGAGCAAAACTCAATTTGTAATCCTAGCTTTTCCATCCTGGCTGTGTTCTGGGCGTCATACCTTTATGATGTTTGGATGCTGCAGCCTCTGAAGCAAGATTATTTCTTTCTTTAGCTTGAAAGACACCAGCTGGTGACAGCCCATGGGATCGTGGAACTGCTCAAGACACTGTCGCATGTCAGAGCCCCGGTGGTTGACGGACTTCAGCGCGACTGACGGTCCTGGCGGTAAAAGCGCTTGCACCACGGTCTTCGTGTAACCCGAACCGAGAAGAGCCGCGATCTGCATGCGAGCAAGCTGACTGCACGCGACCGCGTCCACGTCCGATCCCGCGGACGTCCCTGATAACGTGTCCCCGTCCTTCGTGGGGTAAAAGGGCAGGATCTCCTGCTGCCTCGCGCGCAGCTCCTCCAGTAAAGTCTTCTTTGCGTCTTCCGAGCGCCAGTTCCTCGTGGAAAACGCCACAACAAGAACTACAAAGGCGAAAAGTGCTACGGCGCAGAGAGGGCTTCTGGTCGAGGACATGTTGTAAGGTACAGGAGTCACCAGAAGCCCGTGCTGTCAACACGATCCGCCTCTGTCTGCGGCCAGGTTTCTTATCTCACGCAGAGCGCCTGCGACCGCCCATTCGAGCGGGAACGCCCCCCGGGGGCGTGTCCAGCGAGGTCAGCGGTCGGTGTTGTCGTTTCATCCGTCACGAGGTCCTGCCTGAATCAGACCTTTCATTATATCCATTACACATTTGAAATGAATACTGATTTTACATCATTTTTCTGCAAAAAAAAAGGATACTTTAAAACACCAATCCTTTTTATACAAAACAAGTGACAGTCTGAGCACTTGTACATCTCAGATTATAGTTGATCATGTAAATGTTTAGCTAGTGAAGATGATTCTTCACCCTATACGTGTATAGGATGTATTTTCTAACCCCGTCTGAGGTGCTGAGCACTCTGGAGTTTTTTTGTTATCTATGTACTTGGCCACATTCATCTTTTGATTGCAACCAGTCGTCCTGTCCCTGCAGCTGCAAAACACCCCCACAGCATGATGCTGTCACCACCATGCTTTACTGTTGGGACTATATTGGACAGGTGATAAGCAGTGCCTGGTTTTCCACACATATACCACTTAGAATTAAGGCCAAAAAGTTATATCTTGGTCTCATCAGTGGCACCTCAGGATTCAAACCGGAAACCTTCTGATTACGGGGCCGCTGCCTTAACTGCTAGGCTACCACAGTCCCAAAGATGCATGACGAGGATGGGATTTGAACCTACGCGTGAAGTGCACAATGGCTTAGCAGTCTATCACCTTAACTACTCGGCCACCTTATCATAGTTTATATATCAAATAATCAAAAAAGCCCAGAAATGGAAACCTACTCTGATGTGCACTGCATTTATTTGTTCTCTGCAGAGGAAACTAGCATTCGGGATGTCTCAGAAATTCTGTAACAAGCATAATGTGTATGAAATGGGCCACTTTTATAGAGGCTCTACAGAGACATTAGTATTATTGAAGCGAATGAAGGTAACACTCCTCACCTCCCTCTCCTATTTATTTTGCCCTGCCAGTGCTAATTTGAGAACATCTACCTGTAAGCCTAATGATTAGGAAAGGAGCATGAGGCTTTGAAGGCAGTAAGACCCACCAGCTGTCATTCTCAAAGTGTGCCTTTAGTGACCCCTGTCGGCGGAATTTCATCAAGAAAACGGCTTCAGGAAATTGGGCAGTGCTATCCGAATGACTTTATATAAGATCATTTTCATTCTCACATACTGATGTACTTTACATACTTCAGAGAGCTGATAGCAGGCAGTGATTCAATGAAAAACGCAGTGGTTTTGCAAGTAAGAACGGTTTACGGCCATGCCACCCTGAAAACGTCTGATCTCGGAAGCTAAGCAAGTTAAGGCCTGGTTAGCACTGGGATGGCAAGCCGCACGGGAATACAAATGCTCAGTGTTACTGGCTCTCAAAAGTTAATGAAAGCACATTCATTGTAAGATGCTGTGGATAAAAGTACTGCAACAAATTTGAACTCAGCACCATCCAACCTTTTAAAATAATTTTAAGATTGATCCTCTAGAAAAAAAAAAAAAAACATCTGCACATGTTTGAATTCCATTGTTTCCTGAACTTTGCTGTCTGGTGAATTGTTGACAATAAATGGTTGTTCTGGTCAGACTGATACAAACATTTTTTAATAATCTATTTTGTTTCTAAAAGAACAAATTGAATAGGATTATGATAAAATGGCATCAGCTGGCCTCTCTCCTTCTTCATATGAAAGTGTGTCATATTTTTGTTTTGCTTATTTAAAATATTCTGTTTGTGAGATGTTGCTGATTCAAGTCTTGTAATTGTTTTGCGTGTGTTTTTTGTTAAAGTAAAATGAATCATCAGCAGTCATTGATTTAAGTGGTAATATCTAATTTATAATATTGATAAAAAACCTTGTTAAAATCATGCATGTGGTCTTTCCTTCAAACTTACTGTATGCAAATGCTCTTATGAATTTCTAACAAGAGAATATTGACCCCAGGGTGCTTTTAAAATTAGCGGCAGAAAATATCTACAAAGTGAAAGTCAGGATATGAATAATATTTTTTCATTTAACAGAGACAAAATTATACACAATACAAAATATCATAAAGGTTGATCAAGATATTGTCTGCTTGTGTGTGAAAGATGTGACAATAAATAAGTAAGTATATATCTATATAAAATACAGAAACTTGCCAGATAAATTTAAAGCAAGACAGTGACTTTATAATTACAAAGAAAATAACACATACTTTCAGTACAGTTTACTACAATCTAGTAATCAAACTCTCCCACCATCCTCAACCAGTTAATCCATATCCGGGTCATGGGTGCCAGAGACATTTTACATTTTTGGCATTTAGCAGGCACCCTTATCCAGAGTGACTTTCTATTAGTAGTTACAGGGACAGTCCCTCTGTAGCAAGTCAGGGTTAAGTGTCTTGCTCAGGGATCGTGTGGTGTTATTTGTGTTGCACCAGGGTGAACGTTGACTTGTTTCACTAGGTAATGTATATATTGAATGTGTAGATAGTATGACAACACAAACTTCAGGCGTCTGTCGCACTCTAGTGGCAAAAAGTAGTATTTAAAAAAATCTATTTAATTCTATTTAATTAAGGGATTTAAAGAATAAATTCATATATATGAATGAAACAAATAAATAATGTTTTAAAAGAGATAATTGAATTCCTTGCATTTTTCCATGTAGAGCAGTGAGTGAACCATTTTTAACGTATCTATTTAACAACTATGCACTGAGATGCTTAAGCAGACGAATGAAGCGTAATGCTTGTAAAATATTTATATATATAAAAAAATCGAAACATCATATTAATTATATAAATTTAAAAAATGCAATTTAATGTCATTTAAGATATGCAGGATGTGCCAACGCATAACACATACATGCGCGTTTGTTATTCTAGGTAGTAATATGCAGTATAAGCGCCGCTTCTGTCCTCCTCGTTTCAACTCCCCGTCAACTTCACCATCACGCTGCGCTGGCCAATCGCTGCCGAGCTGCTGGAGGCGCAGACGTCCGCTGGCGGTGGAGGATTCAGGCGACGTCGCCTCGCTTCCCGATTTTACACCCCAGCTGTATTACCCTGAAAATCCGCCCCTGCGGGACCTGCAGGAGGCGGCGGATTGTTGTTTTCTCTCCTCTGATTTCCCGAGGCAGGCGGCGGCGACATGGATGCGGTGTCCGTATCTGGGGAGAACAGCGACGCTGAAATAATGGACCCGACAAAACAGGACAGAAGACCTGTGCAAGAATCATTTCCGAGGTACCCTGCGCTCCTGCGTTCATGTTCGGGCTCCTTGAACCGCATTAAAGGGCTTTGTTAATGAAAAGCGTGCAGCGGTTTACCAGCAGCGCGTGTGTCTATGTATGTGTATATAAATATATACATTATTAGGGGGTATTATGGGTAAGAACGGTCATATCGTTCAGAACGGTCAGACATCACCTGTCACTCAACTCCCAGTCAAGCAAGCACGATCTGAAGTCAGATACGCTCTGCAAAAATGTAAAAGATTGTAAACGATGCCAGATTTCCCTGAAATTTGATTTATTATGCAATTGTCATAAGAATGATCATGCTGGGTTTAAAAAATATAATAAAATAATAAAATATATTAAGGTGTATGAGTGTATACATAAAACAGAATAATTTTTTTATGGTTTTTAAAATTTGCATTACCTTACATGACATTAAACAGAAAACATTTTTAATAATTTAAAACATGCAGTGTGTGGATGTGTTCAGAGCTCAGTCAGTCGGATCAGGGCATTAATGGCCAAGCTTGGCTTGAATCATCGCTTCTCTCAACTAATGATGACCCGAAGGAGAGATGCTCTGCTGTACCGTATTTTGATGCTGTGACTCAGATCTTCATGATACCCGCATTGTTGAAGTACGTATTTATAAGCCCTGTTAATTTCAGATTACTCATTCATAGTCCAAATTATACCAAATGATATCAATGTTATAAATTGGATGTTCGGTGTCATGATCACATGTTGAATTTGAAATAAGATGCTGTTCTACATTTTGATATATGTCCCCTTATAGTGATTCCCATAGTGATTTTGTAGACCCACAGCAAGTTTGTCACGATAGATCCGTACTGAAACAGTGTATCTGTATTTTGCCTCCGTTTTCGAGGGGTTATTTTTAGAAGATGGCAGCCAGCTCTGTTTGGGAGTGTGCCAGGCATGCTCTTATGGGACCTGCATCATGCTAATTGCAACAGCACACAACACAGAATTTGCAGTCGTGTTTCCTTCCACTTTCACCGGCTCTCCATTATGCAGTGGGAATCAAGGCAGTGCAACAGAAAGATATCAAAAACAAATTAGCATTATAAAGGCAGTACATGCAGGCTGAGTGAGTGCAGCTAATTACTAATTGTATAATACAGTTATTGAAAATGAAAGCATTACAATGAGTTGAGTCCTGTTGATGGTACCATGGGGTGGAAAAGGGCCATATGACCACTGAGTTTGAGGAGCACACTGCACTTTGCACTCAGTTATGTGCCATGTGGCTGCTCTTAGTGCACGTTGTGACTGTAAAAACAGCAAGTTTGTGAGCATGTGAATTATTTCTGATTTATTCAAAGATGCAAAGATGTGTAATGTGTGCAGGCAAAATATTTGCATATTTTCTCATACAATTGAATTATTATGAAATATTAGACTCATATCTTATTCGTCTTCCTGTGGAGGACACATCAACAGTTAACCGGAGCATCTATTTCTATATTTTCAGGACCACTTCACTCTTTAATTGTGGCCTGACAGAGATAAAGTGCAGGAGAGTCCATTAGAAAAAAAAAAAATAGAGATTTTTTAGAAATTATCTCTTGTAAAGATACCTTACTTTCAGATTAATAAAATGATTCCAAAGGTCAGTTATGTTTGTAGATTTCACATGTTTTTCAGACAGCATTTTTCTCAAATGAAGGAGAACACAGAATCTCGCCTACAGTGTTCTGTGACTCACATTCTCATCATGACTTTATAGTGGTTCTGCTTACAAAGGGGTTCTCCTTGCTAATGTGCTTGCAAACACAGGACATTCATGCAAGGGCCTTTTATTTACTAATCAAAGGTTTTCATTCACTCAAATGGAGCCTGCAATTTTAAAACAGGTTGGGGGCACTGGGACCCCAACTGCAATGAACAAGCATAGGGGGAGCGGGGGGCGGGTTGAGAACCCCTGATTTTAAGCAACACACATCGAACAAGAGCAAGTTCTCGTGAAACTCATTGTGTGACTGGCTAAAAGTGGCTGTAATTCTGCACCATAGACTTCAGATATAGTATTAGGGGACAACTAAGACTATATAAAAGCAAAAACTAATTTCATAATATGGGACTTTTAAGACTAGAGCCCCTGGCTCTATAACCCTTGTGTTTGTCCGTTTCTGCTATGTAGAGGGAAGATGAGGTGACAAGATCAGGTCAGACCAGCTTCCCGCTGTGTTTCTGTCTCTTGTAGTTTGGGGAAGATATGCATCACTGCAAGTGACAGAGAATGTGAACACAATGGATGCAGAACAATTCATAAATATATCCATTCTCCATAATGGATTAACTGCCCTACAAACAACACCATTAAATATCCAGTCCTGGCCCTGAAAATTCCACAATCCACATACACTACTCACAATAAGTTAGGGATATTGTTAATTACATGAGTGCTTTTCATATTTGCTCTGAATTTTCATGAAATAAGTAAAAGTTCCCTTTGATATGACTAATAATGTATGAGAAGAAACAAAGTTTAGTTTAATGTTTATTAATGTCCTTAGACAATAACAGGGATTGCAGGGAATGTCAGTAGCAGGTGTTTCCACCATTTGCCGCAATGACAGAGTGGTGATGCCTGCCCAGACTGTTGCACCTCTTACACCAAAGCAAACCCTGGGGACCATGTTGACTTCAGTGTATTGCTCACCTCGCGTTCTCCAGCAATGCTGACACGACACTCATCAGTGAACAGGACGGTTGACCACTGCTGTGTTGTCCAGGTCACATGGTGTTGTGCCCACTGCAAACATTCACGGTGGTGTCTTGGTGTCAGTGGAGTCACCTGCAACGGTCATCTGGCATTCAAGGCAAAGTGGTGGAGTCGGTTGCAAATGGCTTGCTGGAAACCCTGAGTGCATAGGTCCTTAGGTACTTGTCTTCATTGCAGTCTGTCACTCGTAGGACTCCACTCCTGTGTCTGTCATGAACTCTGCCAGTAGTTCTGTGTCTTGATGCAAGTCTGCTGATGACACACCAAGTTCACGAGCAACATCTGACTGCCTGCCACTGACCCGAAGCTGCTCGTTCGTTAAGTGAAGTTGTTTGTTCATGGCTGTTTGAATGATGAACTTGGAATAACTTACTGACAATACCAGCTTTTTATACCCACAGAATGTTGAAATTGATGCCACATTAAGAAAGATTGTCTCTTGTATTGGTATCGGCCCCAATATAAGGAACACATGTACACAATGAGACCATTATATGGAAAACACAAAATGGTCTATTACCCCAATACAATTGCCTCCCTAAGTGAAGAAAACACTATGCGTGACATCCACTATATATATATATCCACTATATCCACAGTCTCTCACAATATCCCTAAACTATTGTGAGTAGTATATATACTGCCCTCAGTCAGACTAAAATGTTTTTTTTATTCCATTGTCATATTAAGGGGTTACAGTCACATTCTTAAGCCCTGTTATAATAACCCATGAGGTTTTAAATACATTTTTATTGAACTAAATGTCTCTCTTCAAATTCACCATGTCAGTCGTGAGGGAAAAGGCTACAAAAACTCACATTTCTTGAGTTTAATAATAGGAAATAATATGAAATGTTGTTCTTTTACTAGGCATCAATTTGACATGGAAATAGCATACAGGCTTCATGTCTGATATAGATGCTCATTCAAAGAGAAAAATCTTATGTAATAAAATAAATTAAATAAGCACTTAATGTGATATGTGAACTACAGTTGTGCCTTATATGCCACATCTTAAAGTACTGATTAAGTGATGTTTCCCCATTATGTTTCCCACTGAGTAATTAAGATGGTTAAAAATGGTTGAACATTCTCAGGCCAGTTGAAAATAGTGAATGGGATCTATAATCAGGTTGTTTGCAGCCAGAAGCCACACAGGCTCACCAGCTGTTGTTCTGACATGCCTGCTGCCCACAGCCAGCACAGCTTGTGATAAATGTCACAGGGTGGCACAGCACACATGGCTGCCACCTCACAGTTGGAAGCCTTAGAACACCAGACTGCAGTGGCTTGTTGTTTTGGAAATGTTCCCGTTATTCTGATCTGAGATGAGATTCATAAATACATGTTGAGTGGCTATTGGGAAGGAAAGGCTTGTAGAAACCAAGACATGTACCGTATAGTCATGTACGGCATTATTTTGCTCCTGGTGTGTTGGAGAGGATGAGACTGGGATTTTATTAATAAATGAATAAATAAATGTATATTCAATTAAGTGGACAAAATGAACCATTTCAGGAACCAAAGTCTATTAGGGTTCCCAGCTGCTTATTTGGAAAAGTTAGTTATTTAAAAAGAGTACTTGACATGGCCTTGTGCAAGCCTTTGTTTGCACACTTTATCACCTTGGTAATGGAGTCAGCCAGCTTCACTACGTCTGTGGAAAAACAAAGGCGGCAGTAAGTTAAGCTCTGAGCTGTCCACATGGCAAACAGCTTGTGTTATGCAAGTACTGTCATACATGTGTTCTGAACATTTTATTTAGATAATAAATTATATATTCTTGTCTAATGACATGCTAAATAACCGCTCAACTTTACATGTGATTACACATTTTAGAAAATGAACCAACATGTCAGAGCCGTCTTACTGCCAAGCCTCCTTTGGTAATATCATTACCTGTTTGCAGGGGTCTACTATATGCTAACAGGACTAGAAAATGGAAACAATTTTTTTAGCACCGAGATGAAATTACCTCACCCTCATGTCAGCATGTGATTTCTGACTCCTGTTTAATTACGATCAATACTGGTCTGTTATTCTTGCCTTTGGTCATCATGTAAATGCCAACAGTTCAACTGTTTATATGTCCTGTTTATATGTCCTATTACAGTGAGATACCAGAGGTTTCACTCTGCCCACCCGACTGCCAAGGTGATGACACCCAGACAGTGCTGATTTCTTCTGATGAACACCAGCCTGACAGCCTTAGTGTCTCCAAGCCATTGTCCTCTCAGCGAATCTATCACCAGGTGTCTCAAACTGGTTCAGAGGTCTCCCTTCAGCTGAAGAGATGCCACTGCTGTGGGCGTCACCAGGCACTCATATCCAACGCCTGTCAAGACACACATGGCATGACCGCCCCCACTAACCAAGACTGTTCATCTGAACCAGGCGCGGCGAAGACAATCCACAGCTTCAGCCCCACACACAAGACTTCCTGTCACAACACTGTGCAATGCCATTGGCTGCAAGGCTCATGTGATAAAGGAAGCCTCACCCAGGTTCAGCATCATGTAGTGACTGTCAGGTAAATGGATATTTACTTTATGATGCTCAATCAGTTAGAAAAAGTTCAAAACCACAAATAATCAGTAACATGTGATACTGTCTTTCTCTTAGGAATGACGGATTCTGCAGGATTCCAAGCAGGTCTGTGAATAAGGAATTCAAGTAAATATCAAATATTCAAGGTCATAGGGCAGGGGTGACCAAGAGTTTTTAAATGAGAGCCAAATATAGAAAAATATATGAATGGTTGGACCACCCTCTAGAGGTGAGGGCTTTGTGTCATCCATTTACAGCATTTATCATTTACAGCATTTATCAGACGCCCTTATCCAGGCTTTGTGTCATCCATAGCGGTAATATGCCCCCTCGATATAATCGCGTCATTCCGATGAATAAATATATGAATTATCTTGCATTAATAACTTTTTAATTTTTTTTTAAATTACATTAGCCAGCTAAATATTAGCTTATTCATTTATCTGGTAATGTTACCCACCCCCCAGGCGAATACTTGGTATTACCCAACCCCACTTTTTAGAGGGGCATTTGCATGATTTTAGAGCTGTCTGTTTTTTAAGGTGACTAAGTATTTGTCACGTGATGGGCTTCCTACATGTCTGATAGCACTTGTAGATTTTTTCACAAAACGGGCATTCTGGCATTTATGAGTACAATACAAGTACAATACAGTTGAGAACAAACTTTATGTGTGGGCCATTTTTCATATTTTTAGAATTAGTTGCGGGCCAATTAAAAATGGATCAAGGACCGCAGATGGCCTGCGGACCGTAGTTTTTTACACACCCGAGTCATCGGGAATCAGATCGAATTTCAACCTCTGTACCCCAGCCTATGGCACTGCCTTTGGCACGTGATTGGTCTGTTATTCACATGATGAATGGTAAGCTTATTTTGTATTTTCATTTCATTGCTTACCTTTGTGCCTCATCTGAATTCATCTTTATGTGTGACAGTTACACCCAGGTCATAGTGGACTATCCTGTTGCAGTGCTCCTTACATTTTCAGTGCTTCTGCTAAGCTGCTCCCTTGCTGGGCTATTGATGGGATCCCTACCTGATTTCTCAGACCCTCTGATGGTGCATTTCTCTGATATTGACTATAACTATTGACTGTAAATGTTCTAAAAAGTTAGTCGTTTTTTCATAGTTGACTACTTCCATAATTTTAATGCAGGGATTTGAACCTCGTGGAACAGATATTGGAATTAGGCTCAAAGCTTGGACCAAGTTGCAGCAGAACACTGGACCTGGAAAATTTCTCTCTTCCTTGCCACATCCTCATCAAGACACATCATCTGGGAGGTACTTCTCTATGAAGGCTTCTCAAACAGACACAATCCTGTGAAAGATTTGATGTCTTGTGAAGGGCATTAAATGAAGGACCTTTTAATTGTTACGATTCCAGAAACATGTAATAACACACCAGAATTAGTAATGTATTTGGCACTCATCTTTTAAACAATAGCACCTGATGGGACATATGCATGAATCACCAAGTTACTTTTATGGTCTAATAAGCTATTTATATACAAAATGAAAATCCTCACTAGAAATGACAGAATAGAAACTATTTAAATTTTTATAAATATCTTATCACAGATACCAAGAGTGTAAACAGTGCCTTCAAATAGCTGGTGTTGGAATTTGTGCCATTGATGTAACTACAGGGACAACAATAAAGAGGACACAATAGAATTCCAAGAATTCTCAAGGCAACGTCTTAAGAGAATGCTGGACCAGAGATCTGCTCACCACAAGTTTTTTTGTGAACCTCCAGGTACCCTGAATCCTGCACAGACAAACAACAGCTACAGTAACAGTATGCATCAGTGTACTGACCAACATTCAAAATCTGTGATCTTACAGGAGGGAAATATGCCAAGCTGGTCTTCCGATCTGGGAACTCTGCAAGCCTTTGGAGCCTGAAGGCTATCTACTCCATGTGTGAGATGGAACAGAGCTGGGTAAGCCTGTGTTCAATCTGTGTTGGTTTGTTGTCATACTGTGAATGTTGTTGAGGCTCAGTCAATACAGAATTCAGAAGTTCAACAACCTTTACTGTTTTGCAGATTCGCTCACAAGCTCACTTCCAAGAGCTCTGCAAAAGTGTTAAGCTGGACGTTGATACCCCATCATCCAAGGGAGAATGCTGTCCAAGTTGGTCTCTTGGAAACTACCTGGTTTTCCTTAACAATGTCTCTTCTTGCTTCAGCTTGACCCAACAGCAGGTCTCTGAGACGCTGAGCTTGCTGAGGCACTGTGCGCCGTACTACCATGATGGACGCTTGGTCCCTTCTTGTGCAGAAAGAGGCCAGTTTGGCCAGTGTGCAACTGTTCCTACCAGGTGTAAGCACTCAGGTGCCATCTATCAGATTCTCAATTTCCTGGTGGACAAGGATTTCCTTGGGCCTCAAACTGTGGAATATCAGGTCCCTTCCCTGAAGTACAGTCTAATGTTTTTACCAGTTGAAAGAGGAGCTTCTTTGATGGAGATTTACCTAAATCACCTAGAGGGTCATGAACTTACATACAAAAACACCACAATAACTGGAATGGATTTGGGCATCAAGCAGAAACTCTTTAAGTATTACTTGGCTCGGGATTCTGTCTATCCAGTCCTGGCAGTTGTTGTTCTACTCTCCGCAATGGCTCTTTATCACAGGTCCTTTTTCCTGCTCACAGTATCATTTTTAGCAGTCACATGTTCCCTTTTGACATCTTACTTTTTTTATAGAGTGGCATTTCAACTAAAGTTCTTTCCATTTCTCAACCTCACAGCAGTTTTGGTCCTGTTTGGCAGCTGTGCAAACTACACTTTCACTTTTTTTGACTCCTGGGCCTTCCATTTATCCTATAGCCCTCCTGCTTCAGTGGAGAGTAGAATGAGCCGTGTCATGCAGGAAATTGGCTGTTTGATTCTGACATCAGGCTTGACTTCCAGCGCCACCTTTTTTGCAGGCTATGTTAGTAGCATCACCGCCATCAGGTGCTTTGCAGTATTCATGGGGACAGCGTCCCTCGTGAACACTGTTTTCGCTTTTGTGTGGCTCCCGTGCTCTCTGGTTTTGCTCGAGCGTTATATCATAGCAGATCCAACCTCCGCAAGTGACCACAGGTGGAAGCCGTGCTGCTCAAAAAACATCGAAGGATTTTGGGATACTACCTCAAGAAAACGCTGCCTGTTTAACATTGCGCAAAAAATCAGAGGGTTAAAACGGGGGCTGTCTGACACATCCAATATACTTTTCCTTAAAATACTCCCTTGTGGAGTAGTCAAGTTCCGTTATATCTGGATTTGCTGGTTTGCAGTGTTTGCAGCAGGAGGCACATATATATCTTGTGTGGGACCAGGCATGAAGCTACCCAGCTCAGACAGCCAGGATACTCAGCTCTTCCGCTCCAGCCACCCTTTTGAACGATACGATTCTGAATATCGGCACCAGTTCATGTTTGAAAGGAAAAAACGAGGAGAAGACAAGCCCTATACCATCACTATAGTTTGGGGTATCATCCCCACAGATAGTGGTGATCACTTTGACCCCAAAAGTGAAGGTAATTTAGTCCTGGACCCAGATTTCAACATGAGTAGCCCAGATGCACAAGTATGGTTGAGAGATCTGTGTGCGAAAATTCAAAATCAGAGTTTCTACTCTCAGTCTTCACTAACCCATGAAGCAAAAGAAGACAATGCATGCTTTGTAGAACAGCTTGTTCACTGGGTGTCCATTCGGCACTGTTCAGAAAATGAAGATTCCTTTCTTTTCTGCTGTAATAACATTCCTTTCCCTTACCCGTCTGAGGTTTTTGAGCATTGTATAAAAATGATGACAATAGAACAACATCTTGGTGGCATTTTACCGAATGAAGGAGGCTTACGCTTTGACTCACAGGGGCGAATTAGTGCCTTTATTGTGGAATTTAGCTCCTCACACCTGTACAGCTTCAACTTCAGTCAAACCACATATTTCTACAATGAAATCCAGGCCTGGTTTCAGAAGGAAATGTCTGGAGCGCCACCAGGTCTACATAAAGGTTGGTTTGTGAGCCAACTGACACTGTACGACTTACAGGACTGTCTGAGTTCTGAGACATTAGAAATTGCAGGGTTTTCCATAGTCCTCACCTTTGCCATGCTCCTTTTGACCACTTGGAACATCCCTCTCAGCATATATGGCACTGCAGCTGTGGGTGGAAGTGTCTTTGTCACTGTCGGCCTCCTGGTACTGCTTGAGTGGCAGCTGAATGGCATTGAGGCATTGCTTATTTCAGCAGCTGCTGGCCTGTCAGTTGACTTTGCAGCAAATTACTGCATTTCGTACAGCCTGGCTCCTCACACGGACAGACTTGGGAGAGTAGCACACTCTCTTAAGAGGATGGGTTGTCCTGTGGCCACAGGGGCTGGGGCTTATTTTTGTGTGGGCGTTCTCATGCTGCCAGCCACTGCACTACTGTTCAGGAAAGTTGGCATTTTCTTACTGTTAGTCAAATGTGTGGCATGCGGCTTTGCCACGTTCTTCTTCCAGTCACTGTGTTGCTTCTTTGGCCCTCAAAAGAACTGTGGAAGAATATTTTTACCATGCACCACAGAAAAAACTGCAGAGAGCGTCCTGTCTTCCTGCTCAGCAGCCGAACCCGGATCCTCCAATCCCTCAGCCAATGGTGCATTCGGATGCAGCTCCAGACCGGGAGATCAGAGAAACTTCAACAAAGAGGCTGGAGGCGGATTTCTGTGCCCACATCAGCAACACCAGAGACCAAGAGCAACAGGGGATGGTCGAGAGCCTGAACAATATGAACTGCAACCCCTTGCTTGTCAGCTGAGCGACAGCTTTGAAAACAGCACCTGCACCAGCAAGCTGTCCAACAGACCATCCGTGCTTTCAGATGACATTCAGTTTTACGGCCATAGCCCGCGGACGGACTACGACCTGGTCAGCATGGAGGATGACGGTGAAGACACGCCTAGTGGACAGCTCAGGCACTGTAACCCGCCACCAGCCCTTCAGACCTCCTCACCTTACAAGGAAAATGCTCTATATTCTAAAATGATTCCACCTGATGATCTGGTCAAGGATAAAATTTTGTGCAAGAAATGTAGGAGCCAGTCTGGTGCAAATAAGAATTGTAATCCGTCAATATCCTCAACTAGTACGGAAGACATAGCTGTTGGCCAAATCACATCGGCTGCCAGAGGTCAGAGGTTGCTCTTGATGGATGAGGCGAGCAGAGGTACTTTGGAACAGCATCCTCACAAACGCCTGCTTTCCTGTCAGTCTCAGAGCTCTCTGGAGGGGCCAGAGGACTCCAATGAGACTTGCCTGAGTGACATTGAGTCTGGCTCCATAAATCCACAGACCACAGGATTTGATATCGACGGAGATTTGCAGCCTGGTCACCTAAATGGCAAAAGGGACACTTTGCGCCTTTCTCTGAGGGGGAATGTTTATGACACAGCATCATTAGGTGGTGGCAGAGGAAGGACAAGCCAGAGTGACCTGCCAGTTATCTTGCCAAATAGTAAACCCGATTTGCCTGATGTTTGGATAAAAAGAGGCGGCAATGGAAGCTAATTGGGAATTTTTCTCTGGCTCAACGTGTTTTAGCATGATGCCCCAGTGCACTTGAATTCTGTTCTGAGTGTGTGGGTGAGTCGTTTTTAATATCCACTTGATGACATCAAATACACAGGATGGAAAACAGGAGAGCATACATTCATGACGGAAATGGTTGTTTCCAAATGCTGTATTGTCATATGTGGCTGTTTTAAATGTGAAATGTAAATAAATAGACTTGATTTTCCAGTCCAATCAAAATCTATTTTAAGTAAGTGCTTCCTCATTTGAGTCTGCCTTTGTATCTCACTGGTTTTGTCACAAATTTACAACAAAACAATTATGCCTTGTAAATGTGTAAGTGATGTTAAATATTTACAAGTGGCAAGTGGAGTCTTACTATATTTCATTAACTATTTTTTATTATGGTGCATCAATTTGCCACGAAGTGTTAAAATACAATATATATGATAAAATATGATATAAAATATGATTATTGCTATGATAGAACTATGAAAGTTGCATATAACTAAAGGATCACAATCAGTCTTGACCAATAGTCTTTTCCAGCATGACAAAGCCAGTGTAAGTAGTAAGTGGAGTACAGTGTCTGTGTATTATCATAAAATGGGATATCATTATTTGTATAACCATTGGTAGTAGTGTGTTGTGGTATATTCTACATTGAACAGAGTTGGAATGATCTGCCATTCCTTTCTTGAACCTTGTTGTTTCTGATGTGTAGAACCTATTAGTATGATTGTGCGAATTCAGTTTCACAGCAACTATGCAAAATCACTCACCATAATATTTGAACTGGATAGCTTACCAAACCAACACGAGAATATCCTGTCTAATGTGTTTTTTCCACATCAGATATACAATAGACACAATTCACTGTCAATCAATAAAGCTCTTAAAAAGTGCCAAATCTACCCCACAAGAGGATATGGTTTAATGTAAAATATCATCCACTAACTTTGTGATATCCACACCTGATTTCACAAACAGAATAATTCTACATGCCTTGAGACTGTAATGAACCTGAAACCACATAACTTGGGAGTATGTGAGAATTGACATTTAATAAGTGTAATGTTTGAAAAGTTGAGGTCAAATTGTTGAACCTTTGAAACTTTATTAAAAAAAAATAGCTTAAAGCTTGATTGTCTGGCGTCTTTAATGAGATCTGTACCTGGTAAAACTGCTTTTCAGTTCTATCAGTTATTATAATAAAAATAAATGGAATTAATATAAGTAAATCACAATCAATAAATCTTCAAAATTTTAAGGAAAATTATACAACCGCAGGACTTCAATCTTCAACCCAGTCTTCTTTGGCCCAGTTGGGCAGTGGAGTGGAGTACTCAAAGTCTGGCCCTTTGTAGCGCAAGGCATGGAGGTACATGATAAGCTCCTTCTCTGTAGGGTCTGGTCGCATAATCCTGCACTCGCTACATAAAGGATCCTTTGAATTATTTTCTGCAGTTACTTCACCAGACACACATATGCCATTTGGAGCAGGTAGCGCAGAACAGGTCAGAGTTGAGACAGGACTGTCTTTATCTTCTCCATTTTGCCCTCCATAACTGGACTGATTGTGGGTGGTTGCTGATGTTTTCTCTTTCACCTTTAATGCTCCATCAGGGCCAATAAGGGTCTCTGTACAGGTGTTACCTTTTGAAACAGAGCTTTCGTCTGATATGTCCAGAAGATACAGGCTCTCTTTTGACCTGTGCTCCTCAATAAGGGCTTCCAGGAGGTTTTCATCAGTCATACTGACCAAGCCACCTTTTGCCCTATCAGGACCCCAAGCCAGCGATCCATAAATGGGGTCGTTCAGTATTGGATGGCCTAGAAACTGCAGGTGTACGCGGATCTGGTGGGTGCGGCCAGTGACGGGCAGGCAGCGAACTGTACTGGAGTGACCATTCCAGCTCAGTCTCTGGAATACTGTGCGACAGGGCTTTCCCTTGGGGTCCACACGACAAAGCCCCACCTTGAAAGAGACCACAAGTATGGGCTCCTCACACACCACTTGGCCTTCAGGGAACTCCCCCTCCACACGACATACATACTCTTTTTCCAACTGAAACATGAAAAAAATATGAGCAAAGGCATTACAATATTAAAAGTGGCTCTTTAGTATGATCCTGACTAACCTTACCTGTCTATCTCTAACCATCTGGTCCAGCTTCTTGGACACCTCCAATGTCCGAGCAAAAAGAAGTACGCCAGAGGTGAGCCGGTCCAGGCGATGGACTGTGTGCAGACCCATCAAGCCATGATCTTTCCCCAGGATAAAGATAACAGTGTTGTGTCGAAAGCGACCACAGGGATGGACTGGCAGGGAGGCAGGCTTGTCCACCACAACCACCTCCTCATTCTCTTCCAAAACCTCCAGCGCTCGTCCAATCACAGGAGGCTCGTGGCGATGCACAGTGTTCCTCAGAAAGTCGTTGTTCTGAGTGGAAAAACAGAACATTTTGTAATGAAACAAAAAAAAAAAAAGTTCATGATAAGAGAAGATGATCCTTTATTGGTTCCACAAGTGGGAAATGCACATTGTCACGAAAGAAAGTGAAAAAACTAAATGCCAACTGTATCATATAAAAAAAAAAGTTTTGTTTTTTTTCGTTTAAGTTATGATTGCGTTACCTTCAGAGTTATGCTCAGGTCCTCTACAGGCGTCTCGTTAAGTCGGATCCGTCCCTCTTTGGCCGCCTGTTTGTAGTAATCCAGCGACTCGGCTCTAAACTCACTGCTGAAAACCTCTGAAAGGGTCTTGCCGATCCAGCGGCCCTTACAGTACGTTTTAAAATCGAAAAAGTAGGGATGCACTTTGCGCAGTCCGTTTTCAAAATAGTACGAGGTCTCGTCGAAATGCTCCTGGCTAAAGCTGACCCCCGGATTCCGCTTCTGCGGGGGAGGCACGTACCGCTCCCCGGGGCGCAGCTGCTTCCCGCCGCCCCCCCGGCGTCTCTTGCTACGTTCCTGCTTCTCCGCGTTTTCAGACTTCCGCTTCTCACCGGTCCCTCTCGCGCAGTCACCATCAGCCCTTGCTGCACTGTCCTCGGGGACCGCGTCCTGCTCGGATGTCCCACGCAGCTGCAGATCCATGACACGCGAATCTGCGATTGGCGTGCAAACGAGCTCTCGGCTTGTTGATTTAACACGAGACAGAGCGACAGAGGGAGCGGGAAGGGAACTCTCCGACACGTACCTGTCAGGCACTGCGTATCCGTGAGGTGAACTTTCTCCAGCAGAGCTGCATGAGAGCAAGCGTTTGAAAGCGGCTACAGGACAGACGTCTTTTACTGCGTTCCGCGGAGAACGTAATTTTAATCCCACTTCCAGCAGCCCACACAGGCCACTCACGTGCGCGGACATCGGCGGAGTGGGTCCTACGTCGCACAGCGTCGCGGCAAGATGACATCATCAACCGGCCACCGACACAAAACTTACATTTCTGTTATTGTTTTTATTAATAAATATGAAAGTCATATGATATCATACATTGCGGTAATTGACCATTTAAACGCCAAGGCGTTTTTTATTAATTCAATTTAAAGCACCTATTTCTTTCATCAATAAAAAAAGAAAAATAAAGAAATAAAAAGCAATGAAAAATAAACTTCTGTAATTTATAGATGCATCAAGGAAAGCAACATTTAATATCTATGAAATCTTTTTATACAGGCATTTTATTTAAAATGTTCACCCCTACGACCATCTGACACCACTGTCCTTCTAGATGAGAACAGATGCAGAGCAAAGGATGCCATGGGTTGCGAGTGTATTGCTTGGCAGCAGACTGAGACGTACAGGATCAGCCTCCTTCTCAAGGTGATGGGCTTCCAGAGCTGCAGCACCAGCGCCACCTATCAGGGGCAACCACACCGCAATCAGAGCTCACCGCTGGGGAGGCAAACACACAGCATCAGCATGTGAGATAACTGGCACGTTCACGAACACAGTGCAGCTTCCTCATGAAACACACAGGTAGAAATCAACTACCAACATGTTTTCAATTAATCTGGCTTTCTGTCAGCAATTCAGAAAATCAGAGATTCATCTGCTAAGATCTGCCATGTAATTGACAATAATCATAAGAAATACACTGCAAACAAACCTTGGCCATTGGTGATACTTGTCTGTCAGGGGGACGTAAACCACACCCATGAGGGCCTTTTTCACAAACGTTCCATCGCTCTGGCGGTCATATTGCTCCAGTACCTGACTTCCACCTTCTGGCCCCACAGGTAAAACCAGCCTCCCACCAGGCTTCAACTGCTCAAGGAGCTAAGCACAGCACACAGGGAAGAGAGAATACACTGAAACATCCATGCCTACTCCAGGACACATTTTGACAATATAAACCACATATCTATGAAAGTGTGACATTAGAGGAAACAGGCTTCCAAGCTAATGAACGTGCCTACTCCAGGACACATTTTGACAATATAAACCACATCCGTGAACACTTGACCTGCCATCTTTTAATTGCTTTTGCAGTAACATCTCCAGTCAAACACTGACAGTCATTCAAACCCATGCCATGTATAAGGTACAAGGTTGTTCTTGAAGGTATACTTTTTAATCGTTGAGATGAGAACCCCCCCCCCCCCCCCCCCAAAAAAAAAAAAAAAAAAAAACTTCAAATATCAGAAAAAACCCTTACTGATTTTGGAACTGTTGCTGCAGCGGCCCCAACATGGATGGCATCATAAGGGGCACTCTCTGGATAGCCAAAACGACCATCACCAACTAATGAAAAGGGGGGGGAAAAAACAGCCACACTGTGCTCCACACCAAAACTGTTGACATTAATGACATACAGACATCTCTCTTCTTTTAGGTTATGCACATAAGACCAGCTGCAACAGATATGGTTACAGATATGAATTTAGATTTAACATGAGAAACTGATTCAGTAGCCTCACCTACAATTTTGAGCAGGCCAGAATTAAGAAGCTCAGGGTCATCAGTCTGTATGTTTCTCACAGAGTCCTGGACCAGTTCGTCTATGTGCTCAATTCCTATCACTTTTCCAGTAGGTCCCACCTGTATGTCATTAGGTTTAACAATAAATTATTCTATTTCTTGCTATAACTAATATGTCAGGGAACATTATTTCTGAATATTTGTTGATATATCTATAATTATCTATACTACAAATATATATAATACAAATACCTACCATTCTGGCAAAACATGCAGTAAGGTAGCCACTTCCTGAGCCGACATCCAGTGCAGATGCCCCTTCTGTCAGCTTGTCACTTAACACTTCCAGTGCGTGTGCATGCTAAACAGATGAGAACACAACACATGCTGGTTACTAGTGATAGTGGGGGCACATTTATAATTTAGTTTCTTTCTTCTGGACCAAACAAACAAAATTACTGTAGCAAAACAGTAATTCACTGTCCTCAGTAAAGTTAGCAGTGAGTTCGCATATCTTTGCTGGATTTTCTCTTACTCATTAAACAAAAACCCAGAAATCTCAACATTCACAAAGTCATGTATGTCTGTGAACTTACACACAGATGTGGCTTAAATAATTAAGCCACTCGCTGCGCTTTTGACGGTATGTAACGTTTCAAAATACTCAATGCTAACTTTACTGAGGTAATTCGGTAACAGACAAGTGTAATAAGTGCACTATGATTTTACAGTACAATACAGTGCAGAAACACATTTCATTACCCAGAGGAAACAACATTGAAGTAGCAGACAAAAACACCAGACAGACACAGAAAAACCTGGCAAATAACTCACCATGTGGGGTGCACTGATGGTTGCCTTATACCCTGTATATCAAAAGTATTGTTTAAACAGTGTTTTTTTTACATGTCCCAGTAATTGTGCATATGGTTATTTAAAAATTTTACTATTATGCATTTCTTTTTTTCTTTTCTAAAAGAGCAGGGTCACAGTAGGTGACAAACAATATTTTGACCAAAAATCTCACCAATGGACTGTGGAGAGTCTGCATAAGGGTAGTCCTTAGAGTAGATCCCCCTGTCAGTGGCAAGCATTGCATTGAACACTCGATCACTTTTGATCACGCCGTGCTCTTGGAAACGAAAAGGTGCACAGTGTGAGTTGCACAGACATAAGAGGTTGTCACTAGTCTCTAAGGAGTGTCTGAGTACCTCGCAAACGACTGAGAAGTTCTGCATGTGTTTTGCCACTGGACATCCAAGCCATGGTTCTGGATAGCAGCAAACCCATAGGGACCGCCACCACTACGGCCAGTCGAAGCGCAGATTGCATCTCCTACATGGAATCCACCTGTACATGAGTTAAATAAAGAGAATCCACGAGGCAATATTTACATCACAATGCTTCGCGAGCGCGCACTGCGCATATTCTCACGTCCAAACGCCGTCCTGCGGAAACGTGCTGTTTTCGACCTGAACAGTCTGTCTGCACTTGTTTTTTAGACTGACAATACAAGGTGTGAGACATTTATTTGCGCACATAAAAGTCACGAGTAGCAATGCTGTGCGAGACACAGTTCATACCATATTTACCTCCGCGTCTCTGCCCGTCCAACATAGTAAGTGCGACATTGACCGCTGCTTTACGGCAGAAAAATTTACAGTAGTAGAGAGTCCTAAAAAAAATATTTCATATTAACACAATAAATAGTATATTTTTATAAGAAAATATTAATATTATATATTAAACGTTTTTAATTAATATTTAAATTCCAACGGCCTGCAACCACTTCCTCCTCACAGAGGCGAGGAAAGACGTACTGGCCAATAGACATTGAGTTTAGAAATGACGTCTTCGTGTAATGACCAATCACTGCGGCACAGCAGTGGCCTGGAGGTGGGACTGGAGTTAGCTGTCCTCGGCGGCGTTAGCTGTCTGTGTTGTGCAGGGTTTTGCACAGTTAATGGAGAAACTCTTCTTCAGAAACTGAAGTCGCGAACTAACAAAACTGCAGACCTCCTCCTTTCTCCTTGCGTGGATAACGTAGTGGCGACAGGCTTTCACGTCAAGTAAGCTTCCATCACCCTGATTCTGTATGTTGACTGGATTAGATTCCCGGTTTCTTCCCCCTTTTCCTAAATACACACTCATGTTTATAAAACAGGCATCGCTGAAGGTTTAAATGGTTAATTCCCGTATTTACTGTACATGGTCACGCTAAACACCATTAAATGAGAACTGTTCGTTTGACAGCCCGTAAAATTGAAGTATGGTCGACGAGTTTGAGAACCATCAGGCTCGTTCGAGCGGGGATCTCTGGTCCGAAATCTGCTCGACTCTTCCTGATGCCCGGGAGGCGGGCCAGGACGGGAGCGAGCAGTTCACCGATTGTTTCCAGCCTTCGGCGGAGGACAGCACGCAGTCCCACGGAGATCCTGCACGTTCCACCTTCAGCCCCTGGGAACCCATGGCAGACTCCGAGGTCTACATCGCCAGTTTAGGTAGCACTCGATTTGAGTTTTGCTTCCCTGGATGTCCAAGATTGCATTTGTTAGAAAATTGTGCTCTATTCTTTCAGAGAGCCGGCTGAAAAAATTGAAAGGCCAGAGCAGTGAAGTGACATCAAGAGAGATGCTGCGGTCCCTCTCACGGGCAAAAAAGGAATGCTGGGATCGGTTCTTACATGATGTCCAAACATCTGAACTCTTTCAGGAGGGAACTGACATGGACCAGAGGTCTGGTCACTTGTTTTTAATGCTGACCAAAAAAAAGTCTTATTAACTAATTCAACTAATTTATTAACTAATTTTTTTTTTACTACCCAAGAGTAGCTATGAAATTGTTCAGGAAGGAACTATCTAAAAGTGTCACCATCTTTTGCTGCTCTCATTAAAGTGAAGTGATTGTCATTGTAAAACTGTAGCACAGCACATGGTGCACACAATGAAATGTGTCCTCTGCTTTTAACCTATCACCTTGGTGATCAGTGGGCAGCCATTAAAGGGCCCAGGGAGCAGTGTGTGGGGACGGTGCTTTGCTCAGTGGCACCTTGGCAGTTTGGAATTCGCACTGGCAACCTTCTGAGTATGGGTCTGTTTTCTTACCCACTGGGCCAACCACTGCCCCACTGCTAGAGATAGGTGGTTTGGTTTTCCCCACAAATGCAATAGTTCTATGCCAGATGCCCTTCCTGATGCAGTCTTGCCATTCAACTGGGTGCCAAAAAATGCAAGGTTGCATGTGTCCCTGGCTGGGTTGAATTATGTAAAACACAATAATAATAATTATTATTGAAGTTTAGATTAAAATCTTAAAATAATTTGATTTCAGAAAACTGTTAATGATTAGAGATCTGCTACAAGAACTTTAAAATGATCTCTTACAAGCCAAAGTCTACAGATGGAAAATTTGCTGTTCAGATAACAATAGGATACACATAATGTCATTGTTTAATGAAATTATTGTAGATGTTTGCACATTACTATACATGAATGTATTTTGTACAATGCATTTCATTGTTGTTTACAAGCTGTGCTTGTATTTCCAGTTGAATCCAGTTGTTCCCTTATTCTGCTCACCTGAGAGATGCTTGTTGATATAATCAGTCATTGTGAAACACTGCAGCACAGCACAGAGTGCACACAACGAAATGTGTCCTCTGCATTTAACCCATCACACTTGGTGAGCAGATGGCAGCCATGAAACAAGGTGCTTTGCTCAGTGGCACCACCTTCTGATTACTGGTCTGCTTCCCTACTCACTAGGCCACCACTGGCCCCACTGGAAATCATTTGGACAGGACAGCATAACTGATGGCACCTTGCAAAACTGAGAAAAGCACCATACGCCTGTCATGGCTGCCCACTGCTCACACGGTGATTGGATTAAATGCAGAGGACACATTTCATTGTGCACTCTATGCTGTGCTGTACTTCACTTTCATAGCTTTAACAAAGGCTACACTTTTATTATTTTTGTGTGTCATTCAGCATAATTGTCCATACCAGAATTCTACATAACATATCTGACTATGCAGATTGTACATTATTTGTAATGTGGGGTTTATACACTGCATACCTACTATAATACATCTTCAGTGGTTATGGATAGTGAGTGAGTAGGTACTGCTAGATGCCTCTGCCAATACTATAATGTACACAAAGTGTTTAAACTTAAGGTAATATTGACGTATACAGTGAGGTTTGCTGCAGTTTTACCTTGGCTGGTTTGCCAACTGTTGTTGTCATTTGTGATTGTTCCCTCCAGCGCCCTGGAGCACTTGAAGAGGTGGTTGGCTCCTGAGAAGGTGGCTATTAGCGCAGAGGAGTTGGAGTACCTGCTCCTGCCATCACAAAGCCGACAGCGGCCCGGTCCCGATCGGCCCAGCAGTGGGACTGAAGGCGAGGAGGAGGACCACGAACACTCCGATGAGAGCCAGAGTCCTGAAAAATAATGACATGTCTGAGTACAAAAGCGTTCAACTAAACCTATCTCAGACTGAGTGGTAACTGAATTCTGGTGGTGCTCGCAATCAGAAAAGGCTGAAAACTGTCATCTCCAGCTGTAAATGTAATGGTGTTTCTTGGGTTGACTTTTTTTTTTTTCTAGGTGTCATTGTCATGTGTTTTTAAGACCTTTGTAAAAATGTAATGTTAAACTCTCATTTATCTTTCTTTAATTCAAACGTAGGCCCAAATCCATTAAACCAGTATAAACATAAAAAGGGATTGCTGTCTGTAAATGTATAATGTCTTTCTGTTTTTTACCAATCACTTTTTGAAGTTTAGTTCAGGCAGATTAATTATACAAATCTACATCCATATAAGCCCTTTGAGGAACAGATTACTTTCCCCGGATGAATAAACTGTACACACAGGGCCATCTTTCTCTTTATGGATTACGCCTAGTGTTTTTGAATGAAAGACTTTACTTTACTTGGCAGACGCTTTTATCCAAAGCGACTTACAAGTGGAAGACACCAGCAATTCTTATTTGGTTTCTATAGATTTTAAGTTGCAAAACTATGAGTCCTGATAAGACCTAACTTGTCAGGAATAGAACTTGCTAGGGAATTGTTAAGCGCTAGACTAATAGTGTGTTGATATAAGAGGGTGCACTTCCATTTACAGCCCTATAGACAAGCATCAAGGATTTGAACTCAATGCGAGCAGCTACCGGAAGCCAGTGGAGAGAGGTGAGAAGAGGCATGACATGGGTGTGTTTTAGCTGATTGAAGATGAGGCGGGCTGCCACATTTTGGACCATCCAGAGTGGTTTTATGGTGACTGCAGAGGCTCCAGCCAGGAGAGAGTTACAATAGCCGAGTTTAGAGATGACCATTGCCTGGACGAGGAGCTGCATAGCCTGTTGTGAAAGAAAAGGCCGAATCTTGTGAATACTCTAGAGACTTTAAATCTAGGATTAGGCGTAAACCATGAACAGGGAAACTGACCTACAATGCTTAGTGTTCCGTGTGGGGAGGAAAAAAAAAACACTTCTCTGGGGTATTTATATCATTTGCTGATTTACCTGACATAGTCCATAACCAGTGCAAAGCTTGTCAGCCATACTAAAAGATGATTGCAGATATCCTAACAATCAGTTCAACCTTTAAAGTGACTAATTGCTGCTGATAATTAGCCTGATACTCAGAAGAGCCATAAGCAGCTTCCACAGTCAGAATAAGTCATCACTTATTTAAAATGGTGTTGTTTTAGTGGACATTGCTAAGTAATCGTAAACGTTTGAAAGGCAGTGTATGTAGAGGCGGTTGTTCGCTAATAAGTGATTAATAATAGTGGTTTTTAGGATTAATGAAGATGTGAACATGCTTTTTTGTTGCGCTGCCACTAGATGTCTGCATCGTACAACCATCGATGCTTAGGGACACGCTGGTTTTAATGTTTCATTCGGGTTCTGATGTTCATTTTGGCATGTCTCAGAAGAAATGAAGCCGAAATCTTTACCTTTTTCATATCTGCGTGTTAATTATTAACGCAGACGGGAATTGTGCCGCCATGAACAATTCGGCGAAACTGAATTCTGACACCAGCATGTGCAGAATGAAGATGAAGATGATGATCATCATCGTCAACAGTGACGAGGGCAGCAGGCGCCTCCCGCGCCCTGGACTCAGGAGAACTTCTAGATGCGAGAAGGAGCATGTAGTTGTCTTGGCGATCGCCATTAGCTTTCAGTCCAATTTTATAGGCTCTTATTTGGAAATGAAAAATCCATATTTTATTCTTTGCAGAGTTATAGACACACTCGTGTTTACTTCCATCAAACTAGATTATGATTATTGTCAATATCCCTGAAGACTTCCAGAGAGGGTTCCTGAGGCGGAGTCAGTCACAGTGGATCTTCTACACCTTCACAAAAAGAGAACAGTGATGACAATCTGAAGAGAATTCACTACGACACACTGTAAGTATTTTATTATCTACACCTTGAGCATGAATCTCATTTAAAATATATTCTCAGAAATAATTAACAACACCTTATCTAAAATGGAATGCATGCAAAAGTCAAATTGGTTCAATATTCATGTCTTCTTGTTTCAGAAGATCAATTTTAAATCTAGTTTAGCTAAATTCCACAAAATCAATGCAGTTAGGTGGGGTACAACAGGTTAAACCCCCAAGCAGGATTCATTTTAAGCTGCACATTTACACTAATGCACCCATTAGGACAGATGAGTCTGGGGTCTCTATTGAACTTAATGTAATCTAATTACCTTTAATGACTGCAAGGTGGAAAAAAAAAAACATTAGTGGGTCAGGCAGGTTATTTCCACAGAAAGAGGCAAGTAACGCTGCCCAGCAGGGGGGGTCACATGAGTCAGTCTGAGCTTCACCTTCTCCTTTCTCAAAATCCATGGCTAATCAAAAGGTTCTCAGAACCAAGCAATGACAAAGCAATTATGCCCACTTATGTGCCGCTTAATAACAAATGCATGTGTGAATTCCGAATTCACTTGATGCGGCTGTTACCGCGTGTCTTTGTCCCCAGGGGTGTCATGAATCAGTCCTGTAAATTAGAGAATGTTTATTCAAGATGGTGATTCTTTTCTAATGAGCAATTACAGATGTGGTCTAGTCGAACTGGCCTACTCTCAGGAACAATGGCCATTTCACACCAGCATTTCCAAAATTTCCAAAACGCCAGCAACAGATCAGGCTTTTTCAACCCACACAGCCAAGCTCAGACAAATGAAAATGACAGATTTCGCTTGGTAATTACCAGAAATGTAATTGAACTGCTAAATGAAAAGAAAAGTGATGCTGCGTGCACTCCTCAGAAAGTGTAAGGTTCATTTTCCTTTGCTCAAGGCTTGAACAACTGAGAAAATGCACAGTTTGTCTTCCACTCTGCTATCGACCTGCCCGATTTTTCCCTCTAAAAATGGCACATGAATGTGTTTCCAAGTCCAGCCTTTTAAATCCTTTTCACTGAGCAAAGCACTCACTGTGCCATTAAGCCTGGAATGTCCATCTCCACCTATATGTTCAGGTAAACCTTAACTGTGGCATTTCCACAGAACAGTTTCAAAAGTGCATCTTAAAAATTATAAGGCACAGATGCACTTTATTCCCTTAGACTGACCTTCTGCGTGTTGGCTCCAGAGTACGTCATTGTGCTCAGGTTATGCAAAAAGTCCATCAATCTGATATCACAATTTTAAAAGCCATTCATATTCCTAGCATATAAATGTAATTTAGTAAAATGTCGTATTTTGTTCTAGGACGTTGCCACTTATTGACAGTGATGGATTCCCCATATATTCTAAATGGCTCTGGGAGGAATTCTTCATCATACAGCTCCTCCTTCAGTGGACTGGACCTCCTGCTGCAGCTGAAGCCTCTCTTCATTCCCCTCTATGCCCTGGTTGTCCTTGTGGCCTGTTCAGGTAACCTGCTTCTTCTTCTGCTCATTGGCCTCAACAAACAGCTACACAGCACCACCAACTTTCTGATTGGCAACTTGGCCCTTGTAGACTTGGTCATGTGCCTGTTCTGCGTGCCCCTGACAGCCTCCTATGCTTTTGAGCAGCGGGGTTGGCTGTTTGGCAGCTTCGCCTGCCACTTTGTGACCCTCATGCAGACTGCCACAGTCTTGGCAGCGGTCCTGTCCCTCACTGCCATCGCTGTGGACCGCTACGTGGTTGTGGCCTACCCAATCCGCCGGCGTGCAGGCCGGCATTTTTGTGGTAGGTTGGTTGTCAGCATATGGCTCTGTGCCTTGGTTATGTCCATCCCCACGGCCCTGCACACTGTCTACCTGGACCTGAGTTCTACCGGACACCACATGATTATATGCGAGGAGCTCTGGCATGGCCAGGAGCAAGCACGATTGGTCTACTCTTGTTTCGTCCTGCTCCTCTCCTACTTTGTCCCCCTGGGGGCCGTCTCTGTGTCCTACTGTGCTATTTCGTGCCACCTTCAGAATCGGAACTTGCCTGGCCTAATGGCAGCCATCCCGTCCAATCGAAAGAAATGGGGTCAGAAAAGGAGGAAAACTTTCCACCTGCTGCTGGTATCTGTACTCTGCTTTGCCTTCTCCTGGCTGCCACTGCAGGTGGTGAATCTCATCCGAGACCTTGACTCTGACTTTTCTATCCTGGGTAAGGAACATGTGAACGTGATCCAGGTCTCATGCCATCTCTTTGCCATGAGTTCAGCGTGCTACAACCCCTTTATCTATGCCTCAGTTCATGACAAGTTCCTCTCCTACCTGTGTCGTCACTTCTTTGGCCAGCAGCGACGGAACCGCATGAGAAGCAGCCTCAACACCTCCAACCGTCTGACATGCCTACATACATCCTCTACCCAGGCCGACATCCCCTTGAGCATCAGTGGAAAGATTGTTGGATTGGATCTGTAACTGTCAACTGCGCACTTTCATTCTGGGCAGGATCAAGCAGGGGTAGTGCTAGCCTAGCGGACAAGGAAACAGAAATTGTAATCAGAAGGTTGCTGGTTCGAATCTCCAACCACTAAGGTGCCACTGAGCAAAGCACCATCCTCACACTTGTGATGGGTTAAAAGCAGAGGACACATTTCATTGTGTGCACCGTGTGCTTTCACAATGACAATCACTTCACAAAACAAAACATCAAGCAGCTAATTTCTCTTCGTAACTCCATCATTTGTGAAATCTTTGACATTCTTGCTATAATTGTTTCGAAAACCGAACATATGTAACTAGACGCTTCTTTTAGTCTATATGCTGATGTACAGTGAAAATACAGTACTGTTTGTACATGCTCTTAGTTACATGAATTGAATTTGGTGTGATGTATTTGCACAGCACATTATGCTGTGTCTGATATGCTATGTATGTTTTGCACTGTTTTTTGTGTGTGTGTGTGGGGGGATGCTGTGGTTTGCTACATGTGTAATATATGTAGCAAATTTTCCTCTGTCAACTGAGGTGTCTACACAATTTTTCCCACTGAGTGAAATTAAAATCTGTATGCTACATTTCTATTTTTGTGCTTTTTGCCAGATGTCTGAAGTGGCATGGGTCCTACAAAGACACCACCTCTCTTTCTCTCTTGAACATACACACACACACACACACACACACACACACACAATATACATCACATGTACAAATAGAACAGCCTAATTGAAATACAGTGTGTATCAGGCCTGGTTAAGATAATGTTAACATATGATTCACCATTAGATTTAGTGATTTAGCTATGAAGCCACCAAGCAATTACAAAATAAAAAAATACCAAAGAACAATCTTCCAGTTAGATAAGACATTTGCCTTGCACAGCAATCAGAAATGCTACAGTCTAATGTTGTTACATAAGATCGGCAGGTTATGGGAGTTTGCACTATTCATTCACTGTTTTTTTTCTCTTATATAGGCCATTGATTTCTGCATAATAAATTATATTACAGTATAATGATATGGTGACTAGAAGAAAAGGGGTTTCTGAGTTTACACTGGGCACAATTTTGTGGTCCTCAGAATGGTTAGCTGCATACATGCTCTTGCTGTACTATATTTCATTATCTGTGTCCTTCAGGAGGATGTACTGAAAACAAACAATTTTGCAGAGGAAGCACCCAATAAGCAGAGTGCATGACGGCACTTAAGGACTCATAACCTAATTATTGATTTTCATATAACTGGGTATAAACTGCATAAAGATTAACAGCATCTCTGATAAAGAAATCAAAGCAGAATGAAAAAAACATACATACATACATACATATGAACCAAATTTTCAAATAATTAAAAGCCCTTGCCCAATTTTGTGTAGCTCTGATACTCCACAAGATCTCTGTATGTGTCCTGTGGTAACTTTTACAGAGATGTTAGCAGCAGATCCTTTAAAACACAGGCTTTTGAGGTGGCGCCAGACTCACATGTCTTCTCTGCAACAGTCTTCAATAAGTTGGTACGCAACATAAATGTAAATATAAAGTTTGAGGTTTACCAGAATGCAAAGCCTCCTGTTTGGCATACTGATTCTACACTGAAAAAAGAAAAAACTTGCTCAATTTGAGTATTAATACTTAATATTGTAACATTGCTGCAATGTGAATAACACAAACTGGCTGTCAGTAGCATTATAGTAAAGAAAAAATACTCATAAGCATAAAGATTAGTTTAAAAGAGCAAAGTAATATTTTTTAACTACTGTAATGAGAAAAACACATTAAACAAATGACAGCTACGGTTTATCTTTTTCAGTGTACCTTTTCCCCACATAAAAGACAGGCATGCACCTTTCCATTTACATGATCTAAACAAAAAAGTGATTAATTCCATTGTTTCATGCACATGTGTACTGGTGGTTGTCAACATGGATGCCAGTTGTGATGTGTCCTGTGCATTTCTGCTAATTGAGCTACATTAGTTCTATGAGATCAAACCAGATGATTCTTCCTGCATCCAAAAGATCAAAAGAAAATGCTTGTAATGTCTAAGATATTCCACCCACTGACATTCTAGATAATAAATGCTTTCATGTCACGATTGGGTGCAGCTGGAGACTCACCTGGCACCAATCTGCATGATAGCAGGGCGGTTATAAGGAACTTCCGAGCAGCCATTCGGGGGTGCGACATTTTTATGTGAACCGTACAACTTGTGTGTACAGTTGTTTTCAGTTCTGGCAATGGCTACACACTTGCGAGTGAGTTTGGGTTTTTCCCCTTTTGTTTCCCCTGTTTTCGGCCCTCGTGCCATTTATTTATGTTAATAAACCATTGTTTCCCAGAATGTCTCACCTCTGCGCTTCATTCCCCAGTCAGCTCATGGACGTGACATTTCACTTTACATCGGTAGCAAACTCAAAAACAGTAAATCTATCAGATCTACATGCACTGAAAAAGAAAACAACGGCTAAACTGTCACACCTAATATTTTAGCATGCCATAATGTGAATAAACCAAGCAAACCTGCTGTCAGTAGATTATAGTAAAGTAAAAAAAAAAAAAACTATTTACTCATAAGCATAAATGAAACAGCTTAGAGCAAAATATTTTTTAACTACAGTAATGCAAAAAAACACATTAAACAAATGATAGCTACGGTTTACGTTTTTTAGTGTGGCAAACAATGTAGTTATAGTTATAATATTTAATTTGCTATAATAAAAATATGAAATTAATGATTAGTAATTATTATTTGTTAACATTAACAATAATAATGTTTTACTTAATTCTCTGGGAAGTTATGTCAAGGCAGAGTGTGAAAAATGGACCCAAATATGTTATTCTGAAATGCAACTTTTAGTGCACTTTTTGAACATAGCCAAAAAACCTGAAAAGCTTTCATCTTGCAGAATATCGGTGACTAACTGTCAGTGCCATTACCACCTCATATTTTTAAGATCTATTAAACCTGCTGAAACCAGAAAACAAGCAGGAATTGAGTCTGTGATTTCAGAAGAAGTGTAATGTATCATACTTCAGACACCATTATCTCACATGTAAGGAGTGGGCAGAGGATTTCAATGAATAAAATAGGATCTGGAACTGAGAACTAATTAAGACTCGTTTGATTCGTGCCATCCTAAGCAGATGCCCTTATAAAAGAGAAAAGACTGAAAAGACTGTCTGAACCCTTGTTCACTGTACTAGGCACTGAAGGAGACTATTGTCTGCAGTTGCACCCTCCTCACCATGCAAATAGTAGTAATTTGGCTCTAAAAGGATTGTTCTTGGTATAGGTTAGCAAGTTAAACCAGGCTTTCTTATTCTTCCATTAATGATAACCATAGCACAAAAATAGAGCTGTTGATTTATGCACAGTATAATGTCTTCAGATTTTGTCATTTAAATTCAGTTCACATTCTGTAATGTAAAGGTTCATAATTGTACACTCATGCTTTTGAGATGTGAAATGAAAGAGATTTGATCATAATTTAAATGGCTCATCAGCAGCTGGCATCTCAAAGCTTTATGTGTTGAAGTCCTCACTGAAAATGCTGCTGTGCCTTCAGATTGCAATGTAGATCATAACGATCATAACCTACATCTTAATCCATTAACATCTTCTTAGAACTCAATTTATTTTTAAGTTGCAGATCAAAATTACATTCCTTATGTGACTGATCTGGGACATACTTTAGCAAGACTATGATGTCAGGAGGACAGTCATTTAATCAGATCAATAAATGTATTTTTCTCAGTATTGTCTGTTCACATTCGTCTTAACAGGCTGGTCTCATCAGAAGTGTCATACAATGTTTATTAACCTGTCCTATCTCATCCCTCCCACCTGAACAAGGCAGCTGCACTGAGTGCCAATTATATCCAAACTTGCCATAGCCTGGGAACCAGGAGCCGGATCTGGAACTCAGTAATCACATGAGAACAAAGGCAGAGCCCTAGTAGGGGATCAACTTAATACCTGACTTCTATCAGGACGCAGAGGGGTGGCATAATGACCTGGTCCAATACAGCCTCACAAGCAAAAAATGGGGGCAAAAGCTAGTCATTAGTCCTCAATCTTGTTACTTAATTTGGTGCAATGCTTTTGGTTATATTTAATTTTTGGACAGTGGTTCTATACAGTGTGGAATTCCTTTTAGTTTAAGAAAATACATTCAAACAATGAACACTCTTATAAAGGGTGGTAGTGGCCTAGTGGGTCAGACACTCGCCTATGAACCAGAAGACCCAGGTTCGAATCCCACTTACTACCATTGTGTCCCTGAGCAAGACACTTAACCCTAAATTGCTCCAGGGGGACTGTCCCTGTAACTACTGATTGTAAGTCGCTCTGGATAAGGGCGTCTGATAAATGCTGTAAATGTAAATGTATAAACTGCACATCTCACTCAGACATTCTCATTCCAGAATGAAGAATGAGATCTTGTATGTACTTTAGACTGATCCTGGGGACAAAAAAAACATTATGTCAGGATTGGCTGCAGCTAGAGACATCACCTATGGTCAATCAAGAAGGCAGTGAAAAGGCGTCATGCAGCCTCCCATCAGCGGCTCTGCCATTCTTTGTGGACCTTACAACTGTTCTGTAGTGTTTTTTTGAGTTCTGGCAATTGCCACACGCCTGCGGGCTAGTTTCTGTTGATCCCCTTTATTTCCCCTGTTTTTGGCCATCGCATCCTTTTTTGTTTCTGTATTTAAGAAATCCTTGTTTTCATTATGTCCTGCCTCTGGGCTTCCTTCCCTCGTCAGCTCGGCGACGTGACAATATGGAATATCCTGGTCTCTTAAACACTTAAAATATAATTACTAATGGTTAGACATAGGGAACCCCATATACACTCTTCTGATTAACATCTGGCATAAAATATAGATGAAACGTTATGATGGTTGTGCAGATTTGTAGTCCTCTTATTTGGTCCATGGATTCATGAATGCAGTCAACTGGCATGTGCATACATTCACAAAAAATATAAATTGCTGTTTGATTTCTGCAGCAGCTACTGCCCATGACATAACTTAGCCCAGCCTCGACCATGCATGACCCCAGGGCTGATTCATTTCTTGTGGTATGACCACAAAAGCTGCATTTTTGGGGTCGCCATGACCAAGCCATATAGCGATCATTGTCAACATTGCTAAAATACTTACATCAATGAAATAATAATTTTTATGGCTTATCACTCTCTATGCATTATTTCTAAGGGGTATGAAAGCATGATGTGATGAACAATGAGGTTTTGTCTCACAACAGAAACTGCAAATGCCAACAGAGGGCAGAGCAACACTGATCACAGCCTTAGAGCCAGGGAAGGACAGTCCTAAACTGGTCAGATTTCAGGCTACTCAAATAAGCTGACGTCAGGGATGATCCAGCAGCACAATGCCTTGAGGAAGGCTAGAAGGTGAACTGCTACTTGAGGTCAGCCAGGCGTCCCAAGAAACAACATTTATCCCATCTGTCCAGGACTGGGATTGGCTGGCTGTCTACTGTCTCAATGTGGAGTTTGGAGAGGCATGACATACTAAAATACAGCTCTGCATTGAAAAGGGATCGGTGGCACAATCAAGTGGCTTTTTGCTGAGGAAGGTAGTGATGCACTAGTTATTTAGATAGTTATTTTTGCTTTAATTCCTGTTTTAAAGAAATGGTTGAATTTGACATCAGAACACATGAATGTAGATGCACCAACCTCTTTTTTTTATTAAATTCTGCAGAATCCTAATAGATTTTGAACTATCTTCTGGCAGAACAAATTAATTATGATTTCTGGCCGGAATACTCATCTGTCGTGTGTTCTGGCAACATCTCTCTAAATATATTTTAACATCCTCGTTCAGTAGCACAGCAGGATGAAGGTCATGGTTTTGGATGATTCTCCCCATTTGGCAGAAGTATTCTGTATTAACGCACTCCTCATTGAATTCCTGTTTAGCACATCTATCAGAAGCCACCTACACAACAACCAACACCTTAAAGCCCACACTCTAAACCCAGAACCAACACATTGCTGAAGTGCATTGGTGTTAACTGCGTAATTCTGGCTCACTTTCCAGAAGGACATGCTTCAGTCCTCCAATAAGTAATTTTTTTTGCCTTCATGTTTGTAGCCAGGCAAGAGTATCACAACATACAGTCTGCTCTTTCAGCCAGACCTCATGTTCCATCCTTAATAATAAGTAACTTGTAATTTACATAATACTGTGGTCTTAGTCTCATAAACACACAAAAAGTCAATATTTTGTCCCGTTGATTGCATTCATGCCAAAAGTATTAATTCTTAAAATTGTTGGGGTGAAATGTGTTTGGACTGCAAACTGAATTAGGCTAATGATCTAAAATGATAATCATGTTTTAGGAAATTGTAATTATTTCCCTTGTAGCAATTCCGTAATTTGTGCTGAATTACAATTGTCTTTTCCAATTTAGGTTTGTGGGTCATTGTGTTCTATTCAGTGACAGAAATCGCAGAGATAGTAGGTATGTCTGTGAGGACCATCCGCAGTGGGTGGAACCTGATCTTAAAAGACACAGCCTGTGAGAGAAATTTGAAAAAAAGTGTTTTAATGTGAAAGTTAAATGTTTCTTATCCAGAGCCATGGAGAACATATTCGTAAATCTTTGTGTGTGACAGTTTTATCTCTAAGGATGTATGAGATGACATATATATACATGTCACTGTGTTCAGACCTTCGAAGATTCTGATAGCGAGTCTTCCCATGTGTGCATGTAAATAAAGCCTGACTAAATTACTGTTTAACTGTTTCATTGCGACTCCTCAGACGCTCGGTGATGGAAATAACTTCCACGACAAGCCAATCACCTTGAGCAGATCAGCGTTAGTTCCAACTTTGATGGGTCAGACTTGCAGATGCATTTAATTTATCAAGTTCTGAAAGTGCCCAAGTTAAATTAACATTGACATAATACATATTAAAAATAAATAATATTTTTTTAAATCTCCAATTTAAAATAATACATGTAATTAATTAGTATTAATCTATCCCTTAACAGATGAATGCAATTGAAGCACACTGTGTTTTATTACCACCAAGGACATGGAAAGTGACATTTCATAATAGTTGATGTTTATAACATCAAATAAAGTATGAACATAGAACTGTGTTCAGCACCTAAAAACATGATTTTACATATAAGCAATGTAACAATGTTATTCTTATAACAAAATGTCTTCTCACGCACATCCACACAATTAAGCATTCAATTGTCTCCATGGCATTTAACTACCTAGAGGCTCAATGTTGGCAAATCAGGATCATGCATATTAATGAGCAATCTGATTATCCCTCCTGCTTTGCTCAGTTCTCTAAGGTTCTCTTGCCGAGAGCAGTTCCTGTTGCACCGCCATTTGTCATCATATCAGCAATTTGTTCTGGGCTGGTTCAAAAGGAACAAAAAAACTGATTGCCTTGTAAGGGTTTCATGAAGAGGGCTTATAATAAGAATATAAAAAATGAAATTGCCACAGGTGGCTTCAATTTTCCCTCTTTTTGTTCTGAGAAATCTTCATAAATTCTGGCAGTCTGACTGGAGCTGTTTTTTTTTCTTTCTTGTCAAAGATATTTTCAGAATGTCCGAGTGAAGCACAGTAAACAAAAGACAGGAGATGAAGTCATTGTGAACAAAGGCCTGTTTTTTTGCATATTTTTCACAATGTAATCAAAATGCTTTTATTTAAAAACTACATTGTACAATACACTGTAGTTGAGTTAGGCATGAAGATCGGACTAACCTCATAAATTTACATTTACAATCGGTTGTGGTTTACTAAGACCCCAACTACTTACATAAACTTATAACTGAATGAAGCAGACGTGGATCTTTTCCAAGTCACTCGGCAAAACCACTCATCAAGGTAGCAAGCACACCATTGCCATGCTGAGCCCCAGACAGGATAGTCCTGTAGTTAACTGTAGCAAATGTTGCAAAGAGGTTGAGGAGAATAAGAACAGATGAGAGTTTTGCTTATCAGGACACATGTAGCTTCTCAGAAAAAGCCAGAAGGGCTGTCTGAGTAAAATTACCTGCTCTGAAGACAGACTGGCATCCAGAAGGTTGTTCTGAGACAGATTAAATGATAGCTGATTGTAGACAGAGCACTCAAGGAATTTAGAAAGAAATGAGACACTGGTCTGCTATCAGTTGACAGTGCAGCTACAGTCAGAATGGTTGTTGACAGTGAGCGATCAAGGAAGACAGAGGGGGATCAAAACAAAATTGGTTTCAGGACAAATGCCTAATTTAAGGCTTCAGCTCCCTCCCTTGCTGGTCTATAGCCTAAAGTGGACAGGGACCAGTGAGGGAATGAACCTGGACTTACCATGTTCTTGCCACGTTGCCTGTGAAATGTTTCAGATGAGTTTCATGATGTCAGATGTCTACACAGTAAAACATGGTGTCAGTATTTCACAGTAAATTTATTTTAGCCTAGATAAGAGTATTTACAACTAACACTAACAGCAGAGTTAAATGTCAGTGTAAAGTTCTGATGAGACGCAGTAAAGATTCAACACAGTGTGGATCAGTAGGGGTATTAGTGGGCATAAACCCACTGTAAGGCAGAAGATAGGGTATATTGATGGGCCTCGAGAAGGGGGTGCTGCTTGATTCTTGTAAGCTCCTGTGATGTTCAAATAAAAATAGACTTGCCCTAACCCAGTCCTTCCGATGATACAAGTGTATTACAGTTTCACTGATATCAAGTGAGAACACGTTGGCAGCATTTAAGTATTGGTGTAATGTTGTGTAACAAGACACACAAACAGGCATTTAGTAATCTAGCGTCATATGTTGAAAATGTAAAAAAAAAACTACAGAAAAATCAAAATGATATATTATTACACATTAGACAGTTTTTATTAAATTTGGAGTGAAAATAACTCTATAAGGTGTAATCACATTACTTATTACAGTGTGAATAAACGTAAATTGTTAAATATTTTTACATATTATTGTTAATTTTGACACTAAAAAGAGTCAAATTAACACTGGCTATAGAATAAATTTTCCTCTAATTTTGAGTGGAATCACATGACACAGAGTTAATAGCAACTCTTTGGGTGTAAAATTGAAACTCAGTTTTTTTACTGTGTAATGATGCCTTCTTTCATGATCATTTTAAATTCAAATTTAACAGTTCTCATGAGAACCCTTAAAATCCACCGAAGTAACAGTGTCCCTAAAAAGTACTGGTACCGTGAAATTCAGAAAACTCCCAGGCAGCAAAAAGTGCTACACAATGAGTATAATATGACATAAAAAAGAAAGTTAGATATTCCCCAACTTGTCTATATTGCACATAATCAAACACCAAATGTAACATTTTAAGACATATAAAACAGAGGGGTTCATTTGATGTAGAAATTTGAATTCAATAAACTAAAAGCATACTTAAGCATACGTGGCTTATTACGAGGTATTAGGGGACCTCTAAGATCTATACAAAAGCAAAAATCTTTTTCAAAACGGGACCTTTAAGAGAATTAATATCTGGTGAAGTAAGGCATTGTGTTGTGTAACAAGACACACAAACAGGTTTAGAATATTTTTAGATTCACAAGAAAATCTATATATATTAGTAAAAATGGCGATAACCAGTAAAAAAAATCATGTGAGATACTTGTCTGTGTGCTGTGTAATGTGCTCATATCTGTCTTAGTCTTAGTATGACACCATGTGGTTATTTTGCTCCATTGCAGCGTTCAAACACAGATCCGGTAGATTGTTGATTTATCTCAGCAAGCTGTAGGGTTTACGACTCATTCTAAAGTTTGTGTCTTAGATTACAGTGTTTGTTCGATAATGGAATGTGTCATTAACCACAACTGCAACCTACACTGCTGCATCCTAAATGGCGAGTTCAGTCTGGAGTTCTGCAAGCAGCCAGGCAGGAGAACCTTACCCGCCCCCTCCCTATCAAGAGTCCTCTTTATGATTACTTTCAAGAGGTTGCACTCAGACTTCAAATTGATTCCACACAGAGATGAACAGCTCTGAAGTAATTCATCAGAATCAGAGTTCAAATTGGGAAACAATGGTGCACTTTTTGAATACTTTAATAATCCTTTTATAACCCCTTTTAGTAAATTGAATGCAGTTACTGGAAGAGGAAAAAAAAAAAAGACACATTTTCAAACTCATATATTATTTATTCATTTAAATATGTGTCTCTGGTAATATACAGATCTATCTTAAATAATACAAACGCGCTGTGCTAGATCTATTCCAAGAATGCCCCGGGGTCTCCATGCTTAGAGTTGAAATATATGTCTATCCACACATCATGATGATGTACACCCAGGAACGAGATTAGCGTTACCTCTCCTGTTATACCATTTTTGGTTTGCTATGTGTATTTTTATTGAATCCCAAAGTACACCTCTGACAACGCTGAAGGCATTTAATAAAAAAAAAAAAAAAAAAATTGTATTTAAAGGATTACTGTTTTGTTACCAAATTATAGACTACCAAGATGCCTTCCCGACCAGTACCCAGAGAAACTAACCATGTTTCATAGCATAAAGCCAATGCCCCTTGTTACGCGGTGTAACTTCAGGGTTAAGTACAGCATTTCACAACAATGGGTAAGGTGAGAAAATGCTAGAACTACAAGCAAAAAGCAATGCAAGATGATGCACTCCTGCAGGTGCAGCACATTTTTGGTCGACAACATTGGAGCTCATCGTGATACGGGACTTCACCACCAAAGTACAGAAAACAAACCTTCATACTGCTCACTGCTATCACAGAGTCATCAGTTAGCTACGTTCTCATTATTCAGTTATACAGGAGTATATAAGGATAATTTCAATCTTAGAACACAAACAACCCCTAAAAGAAGGAAATTAGTAGCAAGTAACAACTACATCAACAATGACCTGCACAGAATATCATTAAAACAACACTCCTGTGTCTCATGGCTTAGGGGTCTTTTTGCTTCAGTCACCTGAAACGCTGTTAACACATTTTCTGCGGCAACAGGGAAAGGGTTTGTCTCCAACATTAGAAACAATTAAACAAACAATTATTTGGAAGCAAAAAAGCCTGTGACAACAGAACCGCCCCCCTTTGTCTCAGAACAAGGACAATAAAGGCACAGCAGAACCGTGTAAGACAAATGATTTTACCACAAAATGAAGGCATGACATCACTTGTGGTCAAGTTTATCCCAGCTCCATCCGGGCACATACACAGATGTGTCTGCATGTGTGTGTATGCATGTTGGTGTGAAGACTCTGTGTGAGGCAAATACATTGTCACCCACACAAACACTCGCACATCATACATGGAGAGAGAACTAGGGGAAAAAATGAAAGAAAAAAAAAAAAAAACAACACGCTGATCCATTCAGTTCTCTGCTTACACAAACAAAAAGAATTTCATCCAAAAAAAAAGGCAGCTGAAGCCTAAAAAACAACCAAACCTTTCTTCAGACACTTTGGATCAGTCTACTAGTGCAAACTAAGGGTGGGTGACATGGGTGGGGCTGAGAGGTGTGGTGCCGTTTTGTGATCACCTTTGGCTTTATTCAGAAGGCAGGGAGGGTGGCGACATCCTAAAACAAACCTGTTGGGGGGGCTATAAGGCAAGTCACAGGTCAGGGCAGATTCACAGACCTCCATCTCATTGGTCAATCAATTATCAAAAAGGGTGGGTGAGGCTGGAATGCTAATTGCAGAACGAGCATGTGGAACCCTGCTGCATTTGGTCCCTTGTTTTGTTGTCTTGTCTCCTATCCCATTGCTTGATGCCTGGAAGATGTATGAACTGAGGAATGAAAATCTAATCTTGGTCTTTTTTCCCCAAAATACAAGTAATCCATCTTCTTAATCTTAAATTACTTTAAAAATAAATACATTTCTAAGCTTTTGTAAATAAATAGATATTAAATTGGGACAATATAGGATCTTTTAAACAAAATGTTAGTCAGCTAAACTCACTGTACCTATAGTTCAGATTCAATTGTAAATGGCTTACAAAGGAAGTACAATCCACAAACCAAATAAATACTCTCAAAGTCAGAGGATGGCTCTTTAACTATTCATCTATGCAAAAGACATTGTGCCTTCATATTTCATATTTAGGAAAATCATGTGAGAATCTTGGGGTAAAAAAAAAGTAATAATCCAGGTACACAGAGCTGTCAATCAAATTCTGTTCCCTGTAACCCAGTTCCACTCTCCCGTTCTCTCTCAGCCCCTCCTGAACTACTGCAGGTTTTTGAGGAGCCGGCCATAGCGGAAGTCATAAACGTGCCGGCAGACAAAGACCAGCTCGGGGTCGACGTTTGTGGGCACACAATGATGCGCTGGGATGGCATACTCCAGAGAAGAGGGCACCATGAAGGAACTTTTTGAGAGGCCCTCCCTTCGACGCTTCATCAAGGCACAAAATCTGGAAGATGAGAAGAAAGGCAAAACAAAACATTTGAAAGCAGCACATAATGCTTAAATGACATCAATCAGAAATACTTGGTACTATTGTTCAGTATCTGCAGCACTATGCATGGGGCTTGCTTGCTAGTGTAAGGTAAGGCATTCTCAGGATTTACACAAATAAATAAAAGTAAAAAAAATACTGAGGATGTTTTTACCTTGCACTAGCCAAATTTTCATGGGAAATGTAATCCAGAGGTGCTGGATCACAAGCGGCCCTGCAGACATTCTCTGAGCCATTCTCATACTCTGATCCTTGAGTAAATTGGCGAGTCAGGCTGAGCTGAAAAACGATAGAATGTAGCACCTTTCCTCACCTCCTTAACACCCTCGACTTTGTAGCTGATTCATGTTAACAAAAGTCAGGGCTGTGCTAATGATTCCACTTGATGAGCTCCAGCTCAAATTCAGAATATGTGCTACATGACAGGTTTCCATTACACCCCTGCATGGGAAATCAGCTCATTTCTAATTAGCTGTCTGCCCATGCTGACAAACTGTGATTAACTAGCAAGGCAAGGTGACTAGAACACAATGTTTTTTTTTCAACACACTCCTCCACATAGTGAATGACTACTGAACAGTGATTCTGCATGTCAGAGGTTCTCTGGAGAGCATGTTCCAATTAAAGCCCCCGTTAACCACCCCGTTGCACTCATAAACACGTCCTTCACCCACAGAGGAATTTCTCACCTACAGTACTGCGCTAATGTCAACACGTAGCACTTGTCTTCAATACAAGCCACGCTGTTTTCATCCTGATGCCGGGATGCAAAAATCTCATTCTGAGAAACAAGCAACATATATTAAACATTGATATTAAACAAGTATTATGATTGTACAATTAAGCAAAATAATGTATTATTAAACTAACCATAGGCTATTCATAAGAATTTACAACAATAAAGTCCCTCACTAAATAAGCATTTCTGAAATTCAACATACTAATGACATGCAGGCTCTTTCTGGTAAGCTCACATTTGAGAGCAGATGAGATCTGACACAGATCAGATGTCTAAGTCAAATGTGGTGTCCAAGCACCCAGAAGCCTTGGACTGCTGACACACACTCAAACGGAAACAGGGGAAGTGGGGCGGTGCTTGTCACCCAGATGAGCAGATAAAAACATTTAAACTCTGCTTCAACACGGCAGATTCAACAGTGGATGTACGGCAATTGACGTCTATGAATTTGGAGGTGGAGGGGGAGCTGTAGGACAAGCAGTGAAGGGATGGGTTTGTTTGTTTGGCTGTTGAGTTCAAATATCAGCGTCTCTGGTGAAATGGTTCAATGTAAACAGAGCAACATGCTAAGCTAAATCCAGACAAGATGAGCAAGTTAACAAGAGTGCTTGCTGCTTAGATAAGCAGTGGTTTTGCTTTTACTACAGTACATCACCTGATGAGACCTTTCATCTGACAATCATCCAGACAAAAACAGGCTGTGTGTTATGGGAGTGTGAAAATGGGAGGATACACTGTGCTGCATGTTCATGATATTTCTCTTCCTTCCCTTAGGTGTTTATGTATAAATAACTAAACAATTAATTAGATCAATTATATAAGCTTTACACATTCCATAGGCTGAAATTCACCTCATAATTAAATCATAAATCAAATACATGAAAGAGAACATTGCAAGTTTCATTATTTGAATGATTTGTGATCCAGCCCAGTCTGCAGTTTCAAACAAGTAGAATCTTGCAGGCTGGCGGCTATTTTTCCCGCTAGTTATGCTTCTGAACAACATGCACTTTTCCTGCGGCTTATTGACCTACGGAAGGCTGTGCCGACAATATCTTCCTGAGGGCCTGAATTAAAGGAAACCGGGACAGCTAGTATGTTCCCATGGAGACGGACATGCCCATGGCATGGGCACAGGCACTTCCACAGCTCACCTCACAGTGCATGCTGGGATTGCGGCCCCCCTGAGTGTGTTCGGGACGGTAGTACCAAAACAGGCTCATCATCATCTCCCCTGGGGGGACACAAACACACACACAATAAGATTAATCTGCAATGTTTGGTCACTCATCAATGTTTCTGCACTTCCATTACATAAAATCTCTCTTCCATCCACGTTTTTCCTTTATCCAGTTCTGGGTGATGCACAATATTATATTAATTATATTATTATTATTATTATTATATTAAAATGTGTTTTTTTTTTTTTTTATTATTTGGGGATACCACGAAGGCTTAGGTTTCACTCAATTTTGGACATGCTATATAAGCCTTCTGTCAAATAAATGAAATGTCATGTCATGTCACAACATCAAACTTAGATTGTATTTTATTTGGATTTTATGTTATGTACAAGACAAATTGAAGAATAATTGTGAAGAGGAAGAAAAATGATTAAAAAAAAAATAAAATTAGGACGTTGTCCTGTTGGAAGGTAAATTTACAACACAGTCTCTAGTTTCTAGGCAATAGGCTATATTATTATTTAGTCATAATATTAATACATGCATTTAAAGAAAACTGATAAGCACACTAATTGCATATTGTTACGTCCCTGGATGTTTGCTCCCATGTGTTCTGTGTGTCTGGCTGTGTTTTTGTGGCCTGTCTCTTTTAAGTTGACTTTGTGGGAGGAGTTGAAGCCTACCAGATTCACCTACCATCTGCCTATTGGTCACCTCCATTACATAGAACTCCATTACACTCCAGCACTTTCACTTTCAATCACTCTGGACTCTTTGCACAAAATCTCTGCTCTTTTTATTCTTTTTTTTTTTTTTTTGCTTTTTTACATTGACTTTCACCCATTTGCACACCTTCACCCTACCTGTTACACATATTTTATGTTAAAGACATAAAAGTGTAATAATTGGTTATGTTTGCAATATTTGCATATTGGTTTTCATTGTATACTTGCAACATTTGCAAAACTGTGGTCTGTAGCAGTTGCAAAAAGCATTTCACTGCATATCATACCATGTTTGACTATGTATGTGACAATTAATATTTGAATTTGAAAAGCACTGTTTTTACGCTTTGTTTGGTTGTGTGTGTAACAAGGGACGTCCTCCTCTCCACACCCTTGTCACGTTTCTTATACCCCTCGGGTTAGGAACGTGACACATTTGGACATGGAACACTTTTGAGTGGATACTGTAGAACTCATACACGCTAGAAACATCAAGAAATGCTTGAAGCAACACCATAATATACCCTACACTGTCAAACTTAACACTGCAGCACAGCACATGTGCACACAACAAAATGTGTCCTCTGCTTTTAACCAATCACCCTTGATGAGCAGTGGGCTGCCATGACAAGTGCCCGTGGAGCAGTATGTGGGGACGTTGCTTTGCTCAGTGGCACCTCAGTGGATCAAGATTCGAACCAGCAACCTTCTGATTACAGGGCGGCTTTCTTAACTGCTAGGCCACCGCTGCCCCAAAAAACAAAAACAATATTTTCACATTAATGTAAGAGGCACCTCACCTGATTCAGGATCTTCCCAGAGGGCAGATATTTTGGCGACGTAGGGGAGGGATTTCTTTCTGGGTCCGGAGCGGAGGAGAACCGTGTCTCTGACATGGATGACCTCGTCACCCCGCTGGACACTGTCATAACATCGTCGAAGGGCTGTAGTGTCCTCACCCTAAACACATACAAAGGTAAAGGCATACACACAAAACTGCATTGACTATTGAAATGGAATTTAAAAATTGTAATTCCAACAGAATTAAAATAACTGGGTATTGGCACATGCAAATACAACAAAATACAATAGCTGTGTCAAATTTATGTGACAATAAAAGTCTGCATATAGGGAAAATTGCACCTAAGGTGGCACATTGTACCTTAAACACTTGCAGAAACTATCATGTAGATCTTTCCATTTCAAAATTAGCGAGGACATGTATGGGAAGACCAAGTACACATTTCAAACTGTTGCATAATAAAGCACAGAGAGATTAGCCGCAACAACAATGCTAAGAGCTGACATTCAAATCCCACTGGGAATGCTAGTACAGAAAATTAACTAGAGGCATCCACATAGTATAACACTGAATGTACAGAGCATCTGGAAAATAAAAGCATGTTACAGCCTTATTCCAGAATGGATTAAATGCACTTTTTTCCTTTTACACACAACACCCCATAATGACGTGAAAAAAGTTGATAACTTTACTAGTTTCGCAAAATTATTAAAAAACATTTTTTACTTCGAAATCACATTGTCTACAGACAAATCCTTTAACTTCATGCTTGGTTTTTGTGCTTACATGAACTGTCAACTGGGGCAGTGGGGCAGTGGTGGCCTAGAGGTTAAGGAAGCAGCATCGTAATCAGAAGGTTGCCGGTTTGAATCAGTGGCCCCAGCAGCCACTGAGGAGCCACTGAGCAAAGCACACTGCTCCCTGGTCACATGCTGCCCACTGCTCACTAAGAGTGATGGGTTAAAAGCAGAGGACACATTTCGTTGTGTGCACCATGTGCTGTGTATCACAATGACAATCATTTCACTTTACTATAACTGTAGGCCCTCTTATATATACAGGTGTGTGCCTATCACATCTTATCAACTGTATTTTTTCACAGGTGGACTCCAATTAAGCTGCAGAAACATCTCAAGGATGATCAGGGCAAACAATTTTGAGCTTTATGGCAAAGGCTGTGAACATTTATGTACATGGGCATTCTCAGTTTTTCTGTTTTGAATACATTTGCCAAAACCTAAACTTTTTTCACGTTGTCATTATGGGGTGTTGTGAATTCTGAGGGGAAAAAAACAAATCCTTTTTGGAATAAGGCTGTAACATAACAAAATGTGTAAAAAATTATGCACAGTGAATACTTTCTGGATGCGCTGTATGTGTGTTACATTACATCTTACAGAACACAAAATTTGAGGTGTTACACTCTGTGTTACAGAACACCAAGTGAGGTTTGCACCAAGGCTGAGTAATTCCCAAAAGCTTCTTTCCTGCCATGATTAATTTCATTTTGGTATGCCTCTATTAATTTTCTGCATGCCTCTATTCATATTAGCTTTTTACGAAGATTTCTTTGCAAGTAGGGCTCTAATCGGAGTAAATGAGTTCTTCACTGGAAACTGATTCAATTTGGGCAGGGGAAGAAAGATTCTAAATACTGTGACTTATGAGCCAGATTCTTTGAAAGCCTCCATTAAACACAAACAGGATGTCACCATGAAGTGCCCCATCTCCGGGAACATGCCCAAATCGGCAGGCGCTTGGAGAACGTACCACAACGAACACCTCCCTCTCAGTGGGCACACCAACAGGAAGCCAGCCGTTAGTTGCCCGGCGACGCAGAACCTTCTGCTGCTTGTTGCCTACCCCACTGGCTCTGCCCAGGCCCAGCTGATCATCCTTGATGTGGGGGCACATGGATAGGGGGTTTCTCGCACGAGAGCGGGAGCCACTGGGGCGCTTGGCACTCTGGGGACATTCACGTGCCACCCGCAGTTGTCCTTGTGATGGGCCAGAGTTGGACAGGGGTGTCTGGAGGCGTGGTACAGCCTGGGTGGAGGGGGCCATGCTGGGCATGGGGCACACAGAGAGCGGTAGGGAGGGTGAAACTGGAATAGAGGTGCTGTGGTCCTCCAGTGAATAGGGGCAGTCCTCTGTGGGAGTAGGAAAAGAGCACCTGTCAATCACTTCTCACAGTGCCTTAACATATCAAAAAAACATACTTGATCAAATGTAAAGTATAAACAAGCCATATTCTGTGACAACTAGAGTTGTGCAATTTACTGTAATAAAAAAAAAAAATCTTTTTGTATGGTGTATATGAATTGGCCCTTAATCTCTTTCAGTGTCTGTCTCCATTTTATTGTAGGGGCAGTCTCTGACTAGGAAGACCTTTGCATCAGTGTTATAGGTTAGATCCCACACAGGAAGTAAAGAAAAGCAAGCTGTGAAATTGCATTAATTAAATTTTTCTTTTTTTTAAACAAAACAGGCTATTGTATTCTCATGATGTTAACACTGTAGTGTAATTCACACAGTGTACAACCCACGCCTACTCAAAATGTCTCTGAGAAGCCATCTAGCCTTTACCTACAGATTCTCATGAAGGCCTCTTCCACAATATCATGCAAACACACAGACCGTGTGTTCCAATCCGCGCTTGTGTACACAGGAAGTAATGGCAGGGGTATTAACATCGGGATGAAAACCAAGCCTGCTGCTTCTTTGTACTAGTGGTCAGCTGGCACTAAAGACCAGTGGGGTCACGGTTTTATCAGCGGTTAAATAGAAGGGAGAGATTACAGTCAAGCTCAAAAGGAGCTGCAAGTATGACAGCTCTATTACAGCCAGCGATGATTCTAGTCAGAGAGACAAAGAGAGAAAAAAAAAAGAAAGAGGGAGAAGGAGAGCGAGATCAGGATTGCTCTGGAATTACGAGGTTAAAGCGCATGCCCGCACGCACAGGGTCTGTCAAAAAAATATATATTTTCTTATCATACTTTCCCACACATCCAGACACCTTGTCATATTTTTCAACAGCTAGGAAAACAGCAAATGTCTTTAACCTCTGAGACATCTTGATGGGAACTGCTGCTCAAGATCTTTTGGCTCTGAGACCCCTCACACTTCCCGTAATCAAGACAGTTTATGAGGTCACGGTTGCTCGCAGTGGCACACAGCGAAAGGCACAGAACAAATGAGCTATGGATCAATTTCCCCCCGAAACAGAAGTGACCCCATTCGCCAGTCAAAGAAGCTTGTGGGGCCTGAGGGAAGAGTTCATCTGCGAGGCAGCTGAGCAGTAATTGCACATTTTGGTAACAAAGCAAGGTCGGATTTATATCAGCTGAGGATTGCCACAATGCAAAATGACAATCACCCTCTTAGCGGCAGTGTAAAGGGGCATCTGCTCGACTCTATGCAAGATTCTGGAATTCCTCACTAATAACAACTGCATGATATGGGATGTCTGAGGCTGTGCCTGTATCTGTGGTGAGGAGCTGCGAGGTGCCAGCATTCATGCCTCGAGTAAAATAGAAGCCTTTAAGAGGAGGTGGCTGCTGTTGCACTACAACAGACGCTCCTAGTAAGGGGTCACCCTGCCAAAAAAAAAACAAAAAAAAAAAAACACACCCCCACTGGCAAACTCCACCTCTGGTTATTACTGACACAAATCCCCCAGCAGTGCAGAGGTTTAAAAGCCGTTTACCATCAACCTGAACCCAGGACTCCTGTGATCGCTGCAAAACTGGTTACTCTTCCTTGGAAAGCCTCTATGTATTTAAGGGAAACAGGGGGGGTCGACTGTAAAGAGGAATGCTTCCGGAAAGTTCTGGTGATTGGGAGCCTAGTGATTGGTTGGCAGGGAGTGCTGTGCTTATGCATGTGTTTGTGTTGAGAAGCAGGAATGGCCTGGTGCTGACAAGGCAGGACTGTTGAGTCATAGACATGTGGGACAGCAGGATGAACACACAGAGGAGAAAGCGCCTCAGAGAAGGCAAAAACTTCCCCAGTAAACACCTAACATTGAGCCCAGCTAATAACATGCCTGATGACTGCAAATATAATCATTATTAAAATCATTAAATACCAGAATGAACAGGCAGCAATTACAATTTTGTTCCTGGACATGCTTCTAACCATAGTACAAGCTGCCTTTTTCTTTCATTCAGCCCTCGGAGGGACCACTTCTCCCAAGAGCAAAGTCTCCAGCCCACTGATCTAATTCAATAAAAGGAACTAAACATGCTATCTGGCCACAACATTTTCAAATCCAATTTGCAGCATGCGTCTTACCCATCTTGATCTTGCGGCTACAGCTGGAGCACTCAGTGCTGAAGGAGCAGCCTCGGCTCTGGATAGGTGGCACGGTCCTGTACGCGCAGTCCCCAATTCGGCAGGGCTCACCTCCATAACAAGAGCCCATCGAGCTGCAGAAGGCCTGGTGTGGAATTCCTGATGGGTGGGAGATGTTGGGAGGCCGGAGTTTGGGTCTCTGGACCCTGCTGGGACATAGTGTGATGGGGGTGACAGAAGAGGGACGGTAGGGTACTGGGCTGGTGCTGAGTGGGGGTGATGATGCTCCATGGTGGGCAATGTGGACATAGTAGCCGGGGTAGCAGGGATATGGGTGAGGTCCAATGGACAGGGCTGGATGGGGCAGGGTGTGAGGGGTTGGGAGGAACCCTTTGATGGAAGGCAGGGAACTTTCGTCCGTCTCAGTGTAGGGCTTCTGGTCCAGGAAGAGTGCCAGCCTGTGGCAGTACTCCACAGACCTGTCCTGGGAACAGCAGAAGTAAGGATTCACCTCGGCCTCAGTCTTCTCCTCTTTGACTGGCTTCAGTGGGTAGCCCATGATGGACTGGCACTGGTACCCTGGCCTGAGGAAGCCATGGGGTGCTGTAGTCCCTTCCCAAATTGCCTCCCGATGGTAGGTTTCTTTTTTGCACAGGCTGCAGCACCTCTGAAGCACGTGCTGCTGCGCCCGAGGCTGGGGCTGCTGCTGTGATTTGGGGAGGTGCTTGTGCGGATGTTGGTGCGGTTGTTTGCTTCGTGCCGTCCCACCGGCCGGCTTGCAGTCAGTCTTGCTGCGGCGCTTGGCTCCTGAGGATGCGCTAGTTAATTTCAGCAGAGCGGCTGCATTGAGCCCCGCAAGGCGACGAGGTGTCGGGCTGTCCAGACAGACCTGCCCCGCACCCTCCACGTCACACTTATTGTGCTTTTTCTGGCTGCCACGAACCTCGGTTTCAGCACACCTCTTTTTGGTTTCAGTGCCTTTCTTTGAGGTGCTTGGTTCCTTCACTTGGTCCTTAGACTGAACACCTTCCACTTTGAGAGAATGCTGTGGTTTCTTTTCTTCTCTGTCAAACAGCAGGCTATTGACGGCCTCGGCGTTGAGGGAGGCTAGTCTTCTCTTGCGGGGCTCCAGGGTGTGGTCTTGCAATTGTGATGCAGGTGCTTCTGGCATCGCTTTGCATTTCAGCTGCCTCGTCTGTTTGCATCTTGTGCAGTCTTTCTTGTGGCATTTGCAGCACTTAGTCTTCACCTTTCCTTTTGGCTTTGTGGCCTGCAGATTGTCCTTCCTACTCCTCTTGAGGTCAGTGAGGCTTGATTCAGGCTCGCCCTCTTCCAGGCGCGTCAATAAAACACAGCAGTTCCGTGTACCCACCTCACCCATGCCTTGCCTGCACCTGAGAGGGTATAGCTTCCGGTTCTGCTTGGCACTCAGATACTTGCTTTCAGCATTTTTCCCTGCCCGCCTGGCTTTCCTGGGCTTATGCTCTTGCAGGGGGCGCTTGTGCCATACTTTGCCCATGGCTTCAGCATATGTATGAAGACCCAGCTGGTCCCAAGTGAGACACTAGTTAGTGCACATAAAGTGTCTCTGACGAGAATGGATCATCACAGGTATCCATGCAGATCCTGTAGAGATATGAAATATGATTAATGCAAGAAATAGGGAATGTCTATTGATAAAGTATGACTAACAAAGACACATTTAAAACAGTACAGAGGCTGGTCAAATACTTAGGAAGTTCTAGATTGTGCTAAATCTACATCACCTGTATGTAGTGAGGGTAAAAAGTATACACACCCCCGTTACAATGAGGACTGCAAAGGTGCAAAAATGCCTGAAAATATGTTTTGTGTAATTTAGGGCTGCTCTAATAATTCTAACTGAGAAAAGGTTACACTTTACAATGTAAACGTCAAAAACTATTTAAAATGTTTGAAACATTGGAAAATTGATAACACACTGAGTACAATTCTCTCCATGATGCATGGGACATTTTGATAAAAATGTCAAAATGTTACTTTAGTTACATTAGTTAGAGAAAGATTTAGTGAGATTTAGGTAGATAAAGTTACTAGTATAGTAACTAGTGCTCAGAACTATGAACAAGTGAAACATGTATGTAGTACTTGTTGTGCCTTGTTGTCGTTTAATATAAAGTTATGGCAAAGTCATAAGCAGTTTACAATTCAAAGAACATTTGTTAATATCACATTATGCTTGCTGGATTTGCATAAATAAAAAAATATCTTAATGTCTGCATCTTGAGAGACAAGAAGATGCTCAACCAGTCCAGTCATTTTATATAATGATCCTTGTCAACAACAACAGAAAATGTAAAAGAGGAAGCCATAGTGATCATTGACAGCTCTTAGACATTCTACTTATACATGTGGTCAACTTTACAGCGTCTCCCTTTCTTCTCAGTTGCCTTCTCATTCACTATTTTGGTTGACATTTTGCAGATCAGGCAAAATCATTCATTGATATTTCAAATTCACAGGTAGACCTTCAACACTGCAAACCGGTAACTGGCACAATGAAACATTGTACAGGCAAGTACAGGCATGTTCTTGATGTGGCCATGATTATTAACAGCGACTATATGTATTACACTTTCACACAGTTTATGTTTACATCAAGGTAAAACAGGAGCTTTCCCCCTCCCAAAGGCATAATACTGCATGGAGGAGAATTCACGCAATAGAAAGAAAGTAGTTTCTAGGCATGACTATACAAATTATTGTGCACTGTTAAACAAATCAAATACATTCATTAACTTAGAGTAACCTTTTACTTCAATTAGCTACTTGCAAAGTGACTAATGATGCAACCACAGAGAAAAGATCACGTGAAGCCTCCCAAAATATTTAGAGACTGATTTAATCACAATGAACATGACACAAGCAGAACACTCGCTGGTTCCTGCAGGCCATACAGTCAACTGCAATAGCGAGCGGCTTACAGTAAAATAGCTGAGGACACACATCACGCTGCACTGTAAATACAAAATGACCAGCTTGTCATGAGAGCACTGGAGACACCCTCTTCCCTTACAAACCCCGTGAGTCTCTGCCACACTTTCTCATTTTGCCTGACATGCTCTGGTGGAGCTGTGTAAGCACCAATGTAATAAGAGGAAAGCTGATTCATCAGCCCGTCAAGCCCTGATTGTGTCTAATTAGCTAATTAGCAGGTAAACCTTTCTCCGCAGAAAATTCCATCAGGAGCACAGGTGAGAAGCATTTCAATTCTAAGAAATCTGCCAATATAGCTGACCTTTTCCCTTCATCTTCCTATTGATGTGTATGACCTGGGTCTTTTGCAAGGGTGAACACTTACTCATTGTCCTGATGAAGCAAGATAACCATTCATTCCTATTCACTGCTGCTGGAGGGGAAGATATTCTACACTACAGAGATTATGACATATAGTGACAGTTTCTACATTGCTTGGCCAAAATGGAGATGTGTAGTACTCTAATAAATAGTAATGTAAACAGTTTGATGACGTGTCTGTAATAACTGGGTTATGTAATGAAGAGACGCATTTCATAACATAATGAGATACGTAACATAAAATTAGGCAAACTGTGATGCTTGGTTTCACAAGGGTCCCCCATCACATGAAAATGGCACCTTAAGTGGCACCACAATGACATCCTCAGCCTGATAATTACACCACCTGACGCATCAGTGGAAAGAAGACACTCGCCACTCTAAAAATACCCCATTCTCTGTAAACACTTCTAACTCTGATCCTTGACCAGGGCATTTGTCTCTTTCCATAACCTGGAATAAATGAAGAAGTCTGTATTTTAATCATTTAGGTAAGAAAAAAAGGAATGATGGTGCCAGGGCCAGTCCACCCTAATGGCAGACCACTTCAGCATCTAGAAACCAAAGTATTGCTTAAGAACAAATCATAATCACAAATTACTGATTTTTCTACATAGACTACAGACTTTTCCAGCTTTCAAGAATTATAGTTAATGAACTATAATTTGTCTTGAGTACACACAACTCTGATTCCTGGGTTAATTTTGCCTCTCCAGCAGACTATGTCCTATTGAACCTCCGTTTCCTGCTCTGTAAACGGACCCGGTGCCCTGAGAGAATGCAGCCCTGGTTGGCGTCGGCAAATGCTCTTGCAAGAGTGGATGATGCTCAGCTCTATCAGATTTAACCTATGTGCAGAAATGCATCAGTGCTGTAAATGCATCAGGGTTATTAGCTTCGTGAGAACCTCCACAACCTGGGCAAAAAATGTGATATGACTTGGTTGCTATGGAAGGAAGTGCACCCGGATGATGCCCATGATGCACAGCAAATGGCTGTGAACGGACAGGCCACAGTCATGAAAACAGGTCAGCTGACCAATTGCACTTCATAAAGCGCAGGCATATTTCAGGGAACATCCGCCATTATTTTTCCAATCTGGAGCTCTGTGGAGAACCTCTGTTTTATAGATATGTGGCTTTATATGCGACCTGACATTTTACTTTGGCTTCCCTGTACCATGACCATGGGGTCAAGACACTGAGAAAAGTAAGTGGCAAGGGAAGGAACCAGCTTTATTCTTAACAAGACCGCACAAAAATGCTGCTGAACCAGAACTGTTGAGATGATGATCTCTGCATATTGTGCTGATTAGTTAAAAAATAAAACATTATAAATTGCAGTATCTGCTGAGTATTCTGAAGGAAAACACAACATGGGCAAAAAAGAAACTCTGTAGAAGAAGAAGATTTGCTCTACAAATCCTCCAGCAATCTAGTTTCTTTCTATATTTCCTCAGACAAACAGATTCCATGTAAAACCTGTTGGTGCAGCCGCTGAAGATGAAACTAAAAAGGATCTACCTGGCCTGGCTGAATCCGGTGCTTTTCTGACACCGACCTTAAAGAGCAACACACACAGAAGCAGTCCACGACAGATGTAGAAATTAAGCCGGCTGTTAGGTGCAGTGTGTGTGTGTGTGTATGGGGGGGTGCGTTACGGCAGATCCTGAACACACTCGCAACTCGCAGCACCCTCCACCCCAGTTAAATTACACCAATTTAACTCCAATCATCCGCCCACGCCGCAGCTCGCGGCTGCGGGTCAGGAAAAGTGGACGTTGTGGGCGACGCGTCGACCCGAAGTGGCTGAAGTGAGGCTGGTGGTCGTCAGGCAGCCCACGGTGCGACCATCAGCGCCAAATTGGCGAACCAACGCGGCGAAAGATGAGCCGTCGCGTGCCTCGAGCCGCGGCCATCCACAACGTATCCCAAACGACGATCGGCTGTGGCCATTTCGACATTACCGACACACACACACCACGCAGGCAACCGCGCGCACACTGGATAAAGCCACGGGGGAGGAAAACACGGAAAACGTGCGGTTCTTTCTGTCGTGTACCTGAAAAGCCGTCGCGTGAAACGAGCCCCGGCGCGGCTGGGAACGCGCACGCGCCTCCGCCCGCAGCAGGGGCGGCAGGATGCCGACGAGCGAAGCGCGATGAACGCCGCGGACCCCCGCGGCCGCGGAGCCCCGGTAAAACGGTGACCTACTTCCCAAGTAGCGCCTCGAACGCAGGACTCCGTCTCTCCGCGCGGCTTCCTCCTCCCCGGCCGTGTCCGCGCCGCTGCTCTTACGTAATCCGCCGGTCCCACCTTAAACTTTCGCCAAGCGACAGAATGATGGAGCCCGAGCTGACGGTGACCCCAAAGTTCAGCGCGATGACGACACGAGTTGTCGGGTCGGGTCCAGCCCCCAAAACAACGAACGGACACAAGTCAAAAGCGCATCGTTGTACCGGGCGCACGTGACGTCTCAACCGACCACCAATCAGTCCATAAACCGGGGTCCCGGGGAGCTACTTTGTCGGGAGGGGGGTCTGCTAGAGCGCCGCCCCATTTCAGAACCACGAATAGCGTTTCGTTCGGTGGTTTATTTGTTCGGTTGACGTCACATGTTCAGGTGATGTTCTAATTGACGACATCAAGAAAACGTCGGATCTCCCGAACCTCCAGCTTTGCTGTGGGCCACGAGCAGACCGGCACCAACAAAGGCGGGATTACCGCTGGCGTCACACGTGTCCCTATTCTGCATTGGTGGTGGGTGATTACGAATAGATTCTGTTTTCATGTTGACTACAACAAAAGTTTGAGTGTGAAACAACGTAGTCAGCTCACTGGTTCGGCATCAACAGGAACGCTTTCGCCAAATCAATCATACAGCATACGGGGGTGATGTCAAGGTGATGGTTCCCCAGTAAAAACTTGAATGGAAAGCCTAATGGAAAGTCATCACGCAAATAATTTCCTCAAATTTAGAGTTTAGCCACATATTTTTGTGTGTTTGCCACATTTTTGATAGGATATTAAATGTAATTTGCTGTAATTTGTGTAATAATGATGCTTTCAAGAATTAAATAGCTGTGCACGGCAGACGGTGCAATGTCGTTTTTGAAGGACCTTGCAAACAACACCTCGAAAAAACCAAACATACCTACACACAGTTTCCAGACTAGGCTGAATTCAATAAATACTTTACACACCTTCGAAATATCTACTGATGCCCAGAAAAACAATAAAAATGCTCATTTAACACATTAAATTTCTCTGACCCAGCAAACAAATCCCAGTAAAAAAAACCCCACTAAATATTATGACTTATTCTTCTGCTGAATTAGCAATAAAGTGTGACTTTATATTTCCATGAACAGGATGTTACTGTCAATGGTAAAAACGAGTAGGTTACACATGGCTGTGTTTTTGTAGCGATCTCATAAAAATATCATCCCACGCTACACTACACCACTGTCCATGAGAATAATTAGATGGATACAGATATAATAATCACCTTTTCTTAGCTGATTTCAAATAATCTAAAACAGCTCTGGGTCAAAACATTTCAAACCTCTATGAAGACAATCACATCAGAAGGTACACTCTCAAAGGAACAGTGAATTTGTGTGACCACGGCTCTTCGCCTATGAAGCATCTTAACGAGAGAGCGGTGATCACGACCGACAGGCCTCAAGCAGACTCATTTATTAAAGTCCGCACCTGAAGCCGTGATCTGCAGAGCCTTCACGATGCCCTTACTGGTGCGATCAGCCGAAATGGCTGATTAATGAAGGAACGAGCGAGCACACTGACATTTCACAGGCACTGAGGCATGTGAGCGGCTCAGTTCCACGACGCTTTACATCTTCACTCATAGTAGAATTTATTTCAACACAATTTCCAGCTTAACCTGCTCTCTGAGATAAAAAATGAATGACTGAATGATTTAGAAGAGGGTGTACGGTTACACAGCTAAGGTAACACTGACCTTTACGCACACGGGCACAAAGAGCACTTCTGCGAAGCTGTCACACACCACTCACTGTCATGCGCCGACCTCTGTCGCTTCGGCAACACAAAGGTTACCAACTGACTGTCATTTAAAAGGGCTGACAGGAAGCAGCAACACCGGCATGTGTCCGACCTCATTAGAGGCGCATGCTAACCGGGGTGTAAGTGCAGCAAGCGAGTCGTGTGGAAAGTCCACTCCCATCGAGGCGCCATCACGACACATGCAGACACTGACCATCTGCACGCTGATATTTCACCCAAAAAAAAAAAGAGGTACGCTGAGCTGCGCGTGTTAGATAGGAGACCACAGCCCCGCTGCCCGGAGAGGCTCTCACACTCACATTTAACACCTCCTCACATAATCGCCGCACTCTGGTCTCTTTGTATGTCTGCACATTAAAAAATAGTGGTGAAGATGATTCCACGTAAGTGGTGAAGACGATTCTACGCTTCAACCATAAATTACACCCACAACAGTCAAGGTCACTTAATAGCATATTTATTACTATATATTGTGACTAAATACATATGTGTTTTCGATACAGGCACACACACACATATCTCTTTTTGATCATCTGATCTTATGAAAAATGGAAAAATATCCCAACCATGTTATGAATATGAAATTCCTGGACCTAAACTGGGTCATATATTATTGTTTTAAAATAAAACTGCACTATAGAATCAAGCATGAAATTTAACCATTTTAGGTTAGCTGAGGTCAATTGCAAATGTCAAAATACAAATGCATGGGGACACATCCTACATTTGCATACCACTGATATTATTGCAGACGAAGGGAAAAACTGTCTTGTGAGTTCCAACCTGGTACATTGAAAAAATGTTGAAGACAAATGACCTTCCTTGAATATCCTAGTAAAGGCTCCATCACAAGTATCAGATTTAATTCTGTCGCTCCATCTCTGTTTCCTGGATAGGTGACTGGAGACCTGCTCTAAATAGTCTATAATTTATTAGACTGGGAAAAGCGGACAAGCCTTTAATTTAACTGCAGCAGAGCAAATAGCAGGTCTGGAGTCGTGCACGTACACGTCCACCATTTTAATGTCCGTTGTTAATGTCCCTGGAGAAAATATTAACCTGTTGACCATGTAAAATTAACATCAGCATGGGAGCATGCAGATTCTTGGGGTATACAAACTACTCCAGTTTGTCCCTGCGGGCAGAAATAAGGAAGTTGTTTTGAATAGGCAATAATTTATGACAACACAAGCCTACGCTCTGATGGCAATGCAGAAGCTATGTAAATATGAAAGCATGCAGACCGCCTGCATCATTTTTTTAAACTCAGCAGAATACACATAAGCTGGGAATAGGCAGGCTGATCCTTTCTATGCAACCAGCTGGCACCTCTATACCATTTGCATAAGCAACGTCCACAGGTTTACGTAAAGATTAGCTCAAACTGAAGAGTAGTGTGCCATCACACAGTAGTCGAAAGATTAAATATACGCCCAAAGTCATTGTCATTTTGGGCATTCAATGATTCCTTTGAACTGTTCTTTTTCCACTCCAAACGCATGCACAAGAATTTGGTGCACAAGTTTAAATTCATTTTGGATTTTCTAAAATTAATAAGAATTCCAGGAAAAAGTCAAAAGGAGAAAAAAAATCAGAAAAGTTTTTGGAGCAATTGTTTTACAACTGAGAGTCCAAGATCATCAGTTCATCAACTGTACATAATTTATTGGGGGATTTGAACAACAACATTTATTTCTTACATAGCCCAAAATCACATACAGTATGTCTCAATGGCCTTTATGTCACATGGCCCTAATCTGGACCCAACTGTCACCCTCAGTTGAGAGGAAATTTATTAGGATGTTCAGGAACAGCTCAGGAACTACCAAGGTCCAAGCCCATCAGAATCAGAAAACTTGATTAATCCCAAAGGAAATAGATTTTTTCATTCAAGAAAAAAGCACCTTCAACACAAACAACTGTACATTAATCTTTTTAAACTCAAAAGAAACTTTTTTGTGGTGCTGTATTTCCTCCATGTAACTCTACTGAGGTAGATGGCAATCCACCAGGAGGACATCTAAAGCCTGTGTCCATTTGGTTAACATATCACAGAATTAAGGTTCTGTCCTGACCAAGAGAGCAATCATGAGATGGTCAAGAAATTTGGTTGAACTTCGGCATCAAATTTTCACGAGAATAAATGAGTCTTGTGTATTTGTGGAGCATGTGTTTCAGATTCCATAGACTAACAGTAGCCCAAATGCTTCGCAAAATAAGCCAATCAGATTTAAGTGTGGGCATGCTTTTATTTAACTTAACAGGGAGGTTATGAAGATTACTACAGTTGAGCATCAAGAGTCTGAGCCTGAATTTCACGAGTTTGGGCAAGCTGAATAATATTATTTAAATATAATTTTGTTGCTTATTGGCATTGGAAATGATACAGTTGGAAACTGAACTCTTTAAGTTGGATGATTAGTAATAATATTGAATTGTTTATTTATATTTTCCTTTTACTATTTTGTACTTTCGTACCACTTGTAAAGTGGTATTTCACATTTATGTACATAAATGTTTCACAGAAAGGTAGATTAAATGGGCTTAGTCCTGGAGAGTATAAGCCATAGGTTTAAGCTTTGATCTAATAAAAGTGTTGAGTTTGAATAAAAAGAATAACAGCAAACTGGCTTCTCATTTTAACAAGCCTTTCATGTTGCATAACGCACTATTGATATAGTTGTTTAAAAACACAAACGTATGATTTATCCGAGTACTCGAAAACAAAAAATATTCAATAGTGGCAGCCCTACATCATACATCATACATGATTACACAACAAATTGAAACATCGAATGAACAAAAGGACAAAATACAGCATATGATTTACCTCCAGCCACTTTAAAAACCGTTAAAAACATTCCTGATAAAGCTTCTATTAGTCCTGGATACCCACAGTTTCATGCTGCATATCAAGCTCTATTCAGTCTGTAAATTTCTATGAAATTTTCTATGACATAATATGTTATATTTAAAATTGTGGCTGTCTGGTTATGAGTGATGATATTTGCATTTAATCTAATGTTTAATTACATTACTTAATTTACTCAAAATACAAGTACTGTTTTTTTTCTAATGAAATATGGTGTATTGAAATATTATCAAGATTTTGGTGTTTCTGATGAGTGTAATATTTAAACTGGATGGAATAATGGACTATATGAGGAGGAGAGATAAAAAAAGACATTTATTTGCTGCACAACTATCAACATAGGCCCTGATGTGTCAGAAAAAAGGATGATGTGCATTGCCACAAAAACTATGGATTGGTTTGAGGAAAAGAAAACCTTTGATGAGATCTTATGGAGACCATCTAATGAATATTAGGTTATAATGTGATGTTTTATCTGTGTATATAAAGCATCTGGAAAGTCTTCACTCTTTATCCACATTGTATTATGTTACAGCCGTATTCCAAAATTGATTAAATTAATTTTTTCCTCAGAATTTCACACGAAAAACTCCATAATGACAATTGAGGTTTTGACAAATTTATTAAATATAAAAAAAGAGAAAGTCTTTTACATAAGTATTCACAGCCTTTGCCATGAAGCTTAAATTGAACTCAGGTGACCCCTATTTCTCCTGATCATCCTTAAGATGTTTCTGCAGCTTAATCGGAGACCAACTGTGGAAAAAACAATTGATAGGACATGATTTGGAAAGGCACACACCCCAGTTGACAGTTCATGTCAGAGCACAAACCAAGCATGAAGTCAAAGGAATTGTCTGTACACCTCCAAGACATGAGAGTCAAGAGGGAGCTTACAAAAAAAAAATGCTGCTTTGATGGTCCCAGTGAGCACAGTTGCCTCCATCATCCATAAGTGGAATACGTTCAAAACCACCAGGACTCCTAGAGCTGGTCGGCCACCTAAAATGAGTGATCGTTGGATCTTAGTCACCAAGAACCTGATGGACAGAGCAGGACCTTCTAGAAGGACAACCATCTCTGCAGCAATCCACCTATAAGGCATTATTTAATAAGAAGCCACTTCTTATTAAAAGGCACATAGCAGGAGTTTGCCAAAAAAGGCACCCGAAAGGCTCTCAGACCATGAGAATCAAAATTCTCTGGTCTGATAAGGTAAAAATTAAACTCTTTTGGTGTGAATACCAGTAGAGAAAACAAGGCACCATTCATCACCAGGTCAATACCATCACTAGAATGAAGCAAAGTTGTTTGACTGCAAGAACCAAGAGACTAGTCAGGATAGAGGGAAAGATGACTGCAAGCTGGATGAAGACCTGCTCCAGAACCTGCTCTTGAACAAAGTCTAGGGCGACGTTTCACCTTTCAGCAGGACAACGAGTCTAAGCACACAGCCAAGATACCAGAGTGGATTCAGGACAACTCTGCGAGTTGTCAGCCAGAGCCCAGACTTTAATCCGATCAAACATTTCTGGAGATATCTTAAAATGGCTGTGCAGCGACGCTTCCCATTAAACCTGATGGAGCTTGAGGGGTGCTGCAAAAAGGAATGGGCCAAACCAGCCAAGGATAGGTGTGCCAAGCTTGTGGCTTCATATTCAAATAGACTTGAGGCTGTGAATGTGATGTCTTGAGTTTAACAATAATAAAAATAAATTTGCCAAACCTTTTTACATGTCATCTAAAAGTAAAAACATGCATTTAATCCATTCTGGAATAAGGCTGTAACATAACTAAATGTTGTGCACTGTGAATACTTTAAGGATGTACTGTATGAACAGAGTCATGCCCCTTGATAAGCCTTGGTTCTTCCATTTTCAGGGAGTTTTTCCTTGTTACCGTCACACTGATCTAATGTCATTCATATTGTTCATTGTAAAAAGTGCTTTACAAATAAAAAATGATTGATTAATCGAATAAAATGGTAATGCACGGCTCTCCCTACAGAACATAAATACTCCTTCACACTCATAAGCCACAGGAGAGACGCGCGTGTGTGTTGCACTTTCAGTTGTTTGCATTTGTTAGAACAGACTTGCGGCTGACAGTTTACCACCTCTGATCTGATAGGAGATGGCACAGGAAGTCTTGTTAGCTGCTGAGAGACTCATCTTCAAAGCAATGGAAGGTGCAGGCAGGGCAAAAGAGCCAGGGATGCGTCTTACAGCAGGATCCTGGCGAGTTTACAGTAAAACATCATCCCGAATTTCACACTCCACCTGAAAGGCACCACAGTTCACGTGCCCGTCACGTTTCGGGACATGTGCTTTATAATGTGAGTACTGGTGGAAGCTCTCGTCAATGGGATTTACGCTCTGCTCAGCGTAAACATGTTGTGGAGGACCACTTTCCATCCCCTCACATCCACTGCAGCTGTGGACACACCAACAGCTGACTTTGGTTTTCAATGACTATTCCCCCCAACATATACAGGCACACACTCCCTCACACACACACACACACACACACCTCCCTCTCCGCCAACAAGGCCAGTAAATCTCACAGCTGTGGGTTTGGCCCTAGTCCATGGGTCTGGTATGTTTAACGTTTGGCCATATGAAACAAATGAACCTATACAAACAAATCGCAAGCAAATTAGCAAAATGTTACTGCAAAACAAACATATACAGAAAAACACACACATTGTGTGAGCAGTAAAGCATTACAGCGGCAAAATTGTGGCAGCTTTTTAAGTAATGCTACTGAATCTCTGGTGTTTTCGATTCAGATGAAAGTCACAGACCCCAGCACTCCACAGCTCCTGGAGACAGACATCATGCCACACTAACATGCTACTCAGCACCACAATTAAACAGAACAGAAAAATCATCCGCAACAGCTACCAACAGGCACTCAGCAGCTTGTAAATACTGTCAGCAGTGACAGGATCCTACAGGAGATCACCAGGCGTGGAGACCAAATCATTCATCAACGGATCAGATGCAACGCCTCCTCAGGAGCTTCACGCCTGTGATGGGTAGCAAGCACTGCTCCAGGAATTACACTCTCAAAACTCTGCAGAGATTCGAGACTAGAGGAAGGAAATTACTCAGAAAACGAAGAGCCCATTATGATGTGCACTGCAATCACCTTTCTCATAAACTGATAATAAATTTTCTCATAAAATAAATGAATTGGTAAATACTACAGATGTGACGGTAAAGGTAACCCACAGAATATGGTCCATTATTCCGTTTTTCGGCAGTGGTTTCAGTACATTTTGTGCAGGTAATTTTCTTGTGTTTATGTATGTGTTATGTTCTTGTAGATAGAGAGTTTTTGCTTTGCTGTGGTTTGTAACAGATGTAAAATGCACTTTTAAGACAAGCTACACTAAAAAAAAGTAATGTGCCTTTATTAAGTTAGGGTTAAGTGTCTTGCTCAGGGACACAATGGTATTAAGTTGTATTTGAACCTGGGTCTTCTGGTTCATAGGCGAGCGTGTTACCCACTAGGCTACTACCACTCCCACACACAACTCACAAACACTTCAAAGCAACAAGTATTCTAATTCTAACAAGTAGGAATCGAGTGATGAAGAGGAGCCTGCTCAAATTGAGTATATTTTTTTAATCCAATATACTCAATCCAATCCAATCCTTTGTTGTCCCTTGGATGGTGGAACAACTTGCCCTGCTCCATTCGACTAGCCGAGACTACTACCACCTTTAAGAAGCAGTTGAAAACCCTCTTTTTCAAAAAGTATTTCAGACAAATCTAACACTTACAAGTGCACTGCACAAAATAATAAAAAAAAAAAAATGAAATATGCCATCTGCTTTTAACCCATCACCCTTGGCGAGCAGTGGGCAGCTATGACGGGTGGGTAGTGTGTGGGGACGGTGCTTTAATCAGTGGCCCCTCAGTGGCACCTTGGCGGCTCAGGATTCGAACCAGCAACCTTCTGATTATGGGGGCGCTTCCTTAACCACAAGGCCACCATTGCCCCACTAAACATATACCAGTCACAGATTTTCTGCTAATTTTTGTGCTTCTGATCATAACCATTGTGAAAAGAATTCATAATGTTTGCTTTTTTGCAACAATAATGGGGGGAAAATTTTTTAAAAATGGTCGATAATACCACAAATTCGAAGAAAAAGTGTAAAATATAAGTTAATATTCTGGAAACAAGGTCACTAAAAGAGTGAAACAAAAAAAATGTATTTCATCACATGTGCTTTATAACACCAGGTAAAATGTCACCAGAAGGACAAAAGGTCTGTAGTAAATGGGAAAAAAACACAAGGGTTAAAAGAAAATTTGATCATGTAAAAATATTTAATATTTAATAAAACATGTTTCATTTGGATTCAATGCCAAATACATTGAATCAACTTAATAAACTAATTTGTTACTTCAAGCTGAACAAACTTTATTAACATGCAAAGGAATTTGTACAGCCCAAATCAAATGATTCATATGGAACCAATGTCATTTATTCAAATAAGTACAGTGGGTACGGAAAGTATTCGGACCCCCTTAAATTGTTAGATTCCAGCCAATTGCAAAAAAGTTAATTTTTTTCATCATTAATGTACACACAGCACCCCATATTGACAGAAAAAACATTTTACACATTTATTTACAAAGAAAAACTCTAATGAACATGTGGTGAGGCGGGGCTATAAACCTACACTTGTGTGATTTACTTTAGTTGAGTTATATGCACTGGGCAGCTTGTAATGAGCTGCACATGTGTTTCACTTTCACTTTTGAATAGAACAGTGAAGAATGTGTGACCAATATTGTTTCATGTTTGAACATACATAGCTATTAAACAGGACATAGTAAGGTTGAAATTCCGGAAGTTAATACAATGAAAATCCCAGCATCTGCGTGAGAGTGCTTGTCTTCCCCTTATTCTGCTGGTTTGCAGATAGGGCAGGTGGGTGAAGGCACAATGGTGATTGGACATTAACTTGCAGGGAGGGCTTTCACCCAATAGTGCTTATAGTTTTACAGGCTCAGGTGCTACGGTGACATCCGCGGTTCCAGGACCACAGATGAACATGCACTCTTCACAGCGAGCATCAGAGCCTGTCAAACCATAAGCGCTAATGGCCGAAAGACCTCCACACAATTTAATGTCCAATCACTGGACTAATTTCAAGATGAATTGCAAAACCAAAATCAAGGTCAAGGTTGGAACCAGAAAAAGCAAATGTTATATGTGCTCATGAATAAGTACTATTTATTATTATTCCATCTATATGCCTTAGAGTAAATAATATATTATGCTATGGTATTTATTTTGTTGATTGTTATCTGTCCTTGGTGGTATGGATTTGTGACATTAGTAGGTTGCGTCCAAGTCAGGTAGGTGACAGCAGCACTTGATCTGCTGGGCCAAATTTCAGTTAGAAACTCCACTGTTTTTATCAAGAAAAGCATCTGAGCGTGTCAAACAAGAACGTACTTTATAACACATTTCCAGGCATATTGGACCGTTCAGTTCTGCATTTTACCAACTACTGTTGTACCCCTGGTAAATGCATAGAAAATATGAAAATATTACATTGTAATTGTTAAAAAGGACTCTGTAATTTCTTTTTTCAAACATGTAATTCTGACCACTAAGTACACACAAACGGACAGTGGAAAGCATGACCACAAACCTCCCCTGACTCAGAAAAAACAACGTCCTACTGAAATAGCAGTACCCGTGTACACAATCGGATGATTGTGCAAGTGGTCTACTACACGTTTGTACATGTTGGTCTAAGGCTGTACAGTGAAATGCAGTAACTATAACACAGACCAATCACAACTGTTCATCATTTCTTAATGAATGCAATTAACAAAACAATCCAAAACACATTTTTAAACGGTTTCCTGTTAATATTTTCATTGCTATAGTAACCCATTAAGTCAGTGAAGTGAAAGTGATTGTCATTGTGAAACAGAGCACAGCACACAGTGCACACAACAAAATGTGTCCTCTGTTTTGTGTCCTCCATGACAGGCGCCCAGGGAGCAGTGTGTTGGGACAGTGCTTTGCTAAATGGCACCTTGGCAGTTTGGGATTCGAACCAGCAACCTTCTGATTACGGGTCCGTGTTCTTACCTGCTAGGCCACCACTGCCCCAGACTGGGACAAACGCAAGTACTGCTTAAACTGTTGTCTCTTTCGTTAGCAGACTTCATGTAAAGATAGCAACACTATGGAGATTTCATGAAGACACAATGACACTTCTGAAGCCACTTGTTTTTCAGTGCTCCTGACAAAGATGCAGTAGAGGATGCTAAAACTACATGCTGACACCAACCTTGTAAAGAGTTCCTTCATTAAGGCAGCATCTAGACGGACACGTACAAATGACAACTTCAGTTTTCAGATGTAAACTTACTTGGAACTCCTTCTATTCCAGATGGAATACAACAAATTCATTACAGAACAACCAGTAGAGTACAATGCTCTACAAAGCTGAGTTTGGTTTAATTCCTTGTACTGTATGTTTCCAGTCCAGTCTTGGTTGCCTAGTGGGTAACACACTGGCCTATGAACCAGAAGACCCAGGTTCGAATCCCACTTACTACCATTGTGTCCCTGACAAAGACACTTAACCCTAAGTTGCTCCAGGGGGAAACTACGAGTTGTAAGTGGCTCTGGATAAGGGCGTCTGATGAATGCTGTAAATGTAAATTTGTGATTGGTGTTGTGTTATGACCATCAGAACCATGAAAAAAACTCCCCTAAAACTTTTCAACCTTGGAAATCACCATCTAACCAAACCTGATGGTGACACGCTGGAGAGATGCCGCCGATGCAACATCCGGCCGCCCGGAAGTTCGCCAAAAGCGGTGCGCAAGGAGATGGAACCGTGGCAACCTAGCTGGGATCCATGCTAGGCTAAAAGCTAACCACGGCCAATCCACAGTTTCGTCGCTGCTTCTCTCCATTGTGCGCTCTATAGACAATAAATTTGACTCCCAGGAAGAGGTAAGACATTGCTGCGTTCTTATCTTTACCAAAACTGAGCTGCATGATGGCATTGCAGACTCCGCTATCCAGCTGGACATGCTGAGCTGCTTCCACGCTGACAGAGATTCCTGCTCGTCAGGCAAGACATGTGGCAGTGGCCTGTGTGTCTACACCTATAACCGCTGTAATCGTTTGGAGCTCGTACAGGTTTTAGCAGTCAGATGTATACCGTTCTACATCCCGAGAGAGTTCACTGCTGTGATCATCATTGCAGTATACATCCCGCCTAGTGCTAGCAATAATGCTAAAGCTAGTGGTGCAATCAGTGAACTCTACAACATCATCAGCAACCTGCAGACAGTCTACCCAGAAGGCTTCTTCATCGTTTCAACAAGGCAAACCTGAAATCTGTACTGCCAAAATTCCATCAGAATACTAACTTTGCAGCACGATGGGACAGCATGTTAAACCTTGTTTACACAAACATGCAGTGTGCATTCAAGGCTACACCCCTTCCCCACCTCAGACAATCAGACCACATCTCCATACTTCTCACCCCAGCCTACAGACCCATCATCAAGCAGTTCAGACCAGCCATCAGAGAGGTGAGAACATGGCTCAGGGGGCATCTCCGCTCTTCAGGACTGTTTTGGCTGCACAGACTGGGAGATGCAGTCACCTATGACCACTCTGTGGACTTGGAGGAGTACACAACCTCAGTCACCAGCTACATCGGCAAGTGTGTTGACAATGTCACCATCTCCAAGACCGTCATCAAACCACAAACCATGGTTCTCTGCTAAGCTGCACAACCTGGTGAAAACCAGGGACTCTGCCTTTAAGTCCAAAGACAAAGAGGCTTATTCTACAACCAGAGCCAACCTGTCACAGGTCATTAAGGAGGCAAAGCGAGCTTGTACAGAGAAAATCAACAGCCACTTCACATCTACAAATATCACACGGTGCATGTGGCAGGGGATCCAGACCACAAGCCAACACATCAGGCCTGCAGCAGTGACCCCTCCCTGCCAGATGAGCTGAGCAACTTCTTTGCACGGTTTGAGGCAGAGATCAGGGAGCAACAACTCCCTCTCCCAACAACGAGGTCCTCTGTCTTTCCACGGGAGACGTCAGGATGACCCTCTGCAGACTCAACCCGCGGAAAGCAGCAGGACCAGACAACATTCCTGGTCGGGTGCTACAGGAGTGTGCTGACCAGCTTGCAGACATCTTCACAGATATCTTCAACACATCGCTGAGTTCAGCCGTGGTACCTACCTGCCTCAAAACCACCAAGATCATCCCAGTGCCAAAGAAGTCAACTGTTTCATGCCTCAATGACTACCGGCCCATAGCACTCACACCCATCATTATGAAGTGCTTTGTGAGGCTGGTTCTGAGGCACATGAAGACCCACCTTCCACAGAATCTGGACCCACTTCAGTTCGCCTAATGGCCAAACCACTCCACAGATGATGCAATCTCGTCTGTCCTCCACACAACCCTCTCCCACCTTGACAAAAAAGACACTTACACCAGAATGCTGTTTATTGACTTCAGCTCAGCATTCAATACAGTCATCCCTCAGAAGCTGGAGAGGAAGTTGGACCAGCTGGGAATAAGCTCTCCACTCTGCAGTTAGATCTTGGACTTCCTAACAGACAGGCCTCAGTCTGTGTCTATAGGAAATAACACCTCTAAAGTCCCCAAACTGAGCACAGGTTCCCCACAGGGATGCATGCTTAGCCCACTGCTGTACATCTGCAACACTATTACCAAATTCGCAGATGACACCACCCTGGTTGGGTTGATCACTGATGATGATGACACCGCCTACAGAGATGAGGTCCAGTGTCCGACAAAAGGGTGTGACTACAACGACCTAACCCTCAACACCAGGAAAACCAAGAAAGTGGTCCTCTGGAGTCACTAGAACAGCATAGAAGGTGATCGGCTGCCCACTCCACTCCCTGGACTCCATTGCCAGCTCTAGATGCCTCTCCAGAGCCAGGGCGATCATAAGAGACCACCTCCATCCTAACCACCACCTATTCAACATACTGCCCTCTGGTAAAAGGTTCAGATCCATCAGGTGCAAAACCAAAAGACTAAAGTCTCTACTGACCAAAGCCCTTCCCACCTTATTTATCATATTAGGTGCACCCCCCATGTCTCTTGTACCTATATACTGTGTAGGTAGTGTTTTATACTGTTCTTTTTTATCTTGTTTTCTTGCATCTTTGTAGTCAGGTAACTGTACAATGACAATAAAAGTCTTGAAGTCTGACACATGACTGTGCTGCACAGTACAGTTCAAACCACATCATCAAGTTTGCAGATAACACAACAGTAGTGTGGCTCATCACCAACAACAATGAGTCTGCCTACAGAGAGGAGATAAAACATCTGGTGGATTGGTGCCGGAGCAACAACCTGACTCTCAATATCATCAAGACCAAAGAGATGGTTGTCAATTTCAGGAAGAAACTGACTGCCCCCACCCCACTGCACATCGATGGATCTGATGTTGAGATTGTCAGCAGTTCTTGGGTGTGCACATGACAGACGACCTCTCCTGGAGCCTCAACACCACCTCCATCATCAAGATATTCCAGCAACATGTGCACTTCCTCAGGAAGCTGAAGAAGGCCAACCTCCCTCCTACCATCCTCACATCATTCTACTGGGACCATTGAGAGTGTTCTCTGCTGCTACATCACTGTCTGGGACGGGAACTGCACTGCCGCTAAGCAGAAGGCCCAGCAGCAGATAGAGAAGACAGTAGAGCACATCATTGGGGTTCCACTTCCACCCATCTGCCAGCTCTACGAGAAACACCTCATCTGTCGAACTTGAAACATAATGACTCTCACCACCCCTCACATGCCCTGTTCTCCCTCCTACCATATGGCAGATGGTTCTGCAGCATCAGAACTGTAACCGCCAGACACTGCAGGAGCTTCTTCCCACAAGCAGTCAGAGCTCTCAATGCTCTCACCAAAAAAACTCATACACTCAACAACATACACTTTCAGCCTTATGCAGCTGATCTCAACTCATTTTGCACATCTCTGCTCTTTTTGCACATTCCTGCACATCTTGCACATGTTTGTCTTGTCTTGTGTGTCCTGTTTGAAATACCCAACATATCCACTTACAAGCATCCTATGATGTTGTCCAGTTGAATAAGTTGATGTTATCCTGTTCGATAAGTTTTGCTTTTATCTTATAGAGATACTGTACAGTATTTTAAGTTAGTATAGTTTAGTTTAGTGTGTATATACATATATATTTTTTATTTTATGATTGCACTATGGGGGGGTCTGTGTGAAACATTATTTTAATACATGGTATACTGTGTATACTGTTGTATTGACAATAAACCAATCTTGAATCTTGAATCAATTAAGAACTTGTCTCCTGGAGAGGTGGGTGGACAAACAAAACCCACAAATTCTGACAAACTCCAAGCACTGATTATGAAGGGATGGGTTGCCATCAGCAGGATTTGGCCCAGAAGTTGATTGACAGCATGTCAGGGTAAATTGCAGAGGTCTTGAAAAAAGGGCCAACACTGCAAATACTGATTGTTTTGCATAAACCTGTAGCTGTCAATAAAAGCATTTGAAACTTATAAATTGCTTGTAATTATACTTCAGTACATAACAGAAACAACTGAAAAATATCTAAAAACAGTAAAGCAGCAAACTTTGTGAAAATCAGTATTTGTGTCATTCCAAAACCTTTTGGCCACGCCTGTAGACTGTGACTACAATAAGCACCGTCCCCACACACTGCTCCCTGGGTGCCTGTCATGGCTGCCCACTGCTCACTCAGGGTGATGGGATAAATGCAGAGGACAAATTTCACTGTGTGCACTGTGTGCTGTGCTGCTGTGTATCACATGTGACAATCATGTGACAAACACATGTGACAAACACTTTCTCTTTTAGATTGTGAGCCGGATGTCCTACAACTCTCACGGTACCTTAAAAGCCCTGTGCTGCAGTCTGAACTCTTCTTGCCAGAACCATGTACAGTCTAGTTGAATCTCTGTTGAATCTCTCGAACCCAGCCCCAATGTTCTGAGAAGGACTACCCCATTGAGCCAATTGTTAATTCCCTTGGCTTTCTGTACGTGTTCTTTTAGGCTGTCCTGGTGGGAGGAGCTGCTGATATACCGGCTCTGCCTCCTGTGTGGTGACTGGATGCTGGAGATGTTTTAAGGAGACCTCAGACAGGGTTCAGGACGACTGCTAGGGATCTCGCCCTGTGGTTGTGATTGTAGTTTGCTTAGGTTGCTCTGTGTAGAATTCATTGCCTGTGTAATTGTTTGTTAGTTGTCCCCTACTACCTCCTTCCCTTTGTTAGGCCTCTGTATTGTGTGTGAATGTTTGGTTACTTGTATGTATTTTCCCTGTAAATAAGTGCACGTTTGTACAGTTTGCCGCCTCCGTGTCTCTCACTAGCCCTTTCCCAAACCCATCCTGGTCACGTTCCTCTACTCCTCTAGCTGTGGACCCTTTCCAAAGCCAACACAGGTCTCTCTGGTTCACACATAGTTCTAATTGTGAAGTAGAACAAAAACAAACAACTTTTCAGAATACATGCATTCCAAACCGAAAAATGCCCTTTGGTAAAACAAAAGAACAAGCACACTTTCTGAAACTGGGCTTTAAATGTGTCAAGAACAGTCGGCTACCGTACTGCATGCTTCTGTTTCTCTGCACAAATACCAGCATGTGAGCATGATGCACCGACACCTATACATAGTTCTGTTGAGGCTACCTCGGTTATTTTAGTTTGCTGAGCTCTTATGTTTGAATCGGTCTCTGTGAGAGTTAATAATAAAACAAGCAAACATAAAAAAACTGCATTCATACACAATTCCGTTAGGACCTATAATGAGTACACATGAAGAACGCTCCATGTAGAGAAGCTGAAAAGGCGGGATTCAGTAGGACAGTATTGATCCTGTGAGGAATAACAGAATAATGGTCCCCCAAAGCTGCCAGCAGATCCCATTTTACCGGATCATCATGATGCATGGGACCTGCATTTGCCAGAATGTTAGCGTTCTTTAGAGTAAAGCCACTGTAGGAACAAATGTCCTTCACGTCAAATGAAATTGACCCCTGCATTCTGCTTGTTAGAAGTGATTTCTAATCAATTACACACACACACACACACACACACACAGCCCCTCAGTGTCAGTTTAGCCCTGTCAGTTTAACATCAAGTGACCCTCTTACTCAGTAAAACAGCGCCGAGGGCATCTGGCAATACTGCTCATGGTCCACTGCAATGAGAACAAGAAGTGATAAAAGCTCCTAATCCACCCACTCGATTGGATCGACAAAGGCGCTCTTATTCCGACTCGTGGTCCTATTTCATATAGCATTTCTTCTAAGATAATGGCCCAACTTTGTCCTTTCCTGCTACAAGCTGACAGCGAAGGAGACAGAGTTGAGCATCGCGGCGTGGAGAACTCATCCCGGGCACCTCATTATTCTTCAGAACTTTGCAGACGACGTCGCGATGTGCACCCATAAAATCGATTTTCTGAAGCCCCCCCCTCCATTACAAACGCCCTGCGTATCGACCTTAATGCAAAGCAGCAAAGTTCCCAGCGCACCCCGAAGCTTAATAATCGCCGAAAGCGCCTGAAACAGACCTTCTCGGCGAGCTGTACGAGGCACGCCGCTCTTCTGGAGATGAAAACCCAGGCTGGAGTTCCGCGGTGTGTCCCCCCCAACCGCCGCTACCGAGTCAAGTCCGCAGTCCGACTTCTGACATGCAGCTAAAAGCGCCCTGACGCTGCAGCCCCCATGTCTCCTGCCGACCAGCTGACAGGACGAGCACCGCCTAGGCGACCGGGCACTTTTCTACAACCATGTCTTTATATGACAGCATCCTCCGCTCGGTGTGTGTTGACGCATCACGTTAGAACAATATGGAGTGTCTTAAAGGGCCATTGACGCGGTAAAAAAAAAAGACATATATTTTTCTAAACCAATGAAAGCTAAATAACTGGTTTGTAAAGTGCATTATTGCCGTGAATTACTGACGTCTGAAATTTCTGTCACGCGCACAAACCCAGACGCTTTTTTATTGGCATCGACATTCTGTTTATTCTGCTCAGGTAAAGTAAGGTTGAAAAATCGGAAATGGGCGAAAACACGTTTTATTAACGTTTTACAAACGTTAGTGATGGCCAGTTCTGTTTTACACAGTGTATGAAATATTACTTTGGAAATGTAACTCGTTGCAATAAAAGCTTGTTATTAAAATTAAAAGTATTTACATTTTTATGGGGGTCCCCCCTCCTTCTCACCTCCTTCCTGATAAACCAGCACCCATTCAGGCAAAACACACCTTGTAAGCCTGTAGCATCTAACATTTTTTTCCAGCAGGCCACCGTCTACACAGTGCTGAAGTAAAAAGATACAGTTGAATTAAATTGTTATAATCAACTTAAAACCACTGCAAAATCAACCTCTCCTACATCTTGGTTTCAAGGGAACTTTGATGCTTTGTTTCTATTGCTCGCGCGACAATATATTACAGCATACCAGGGTCAAAGTTAATCAAACTGAACTTTTTGGGCTGAAATGTCTTTTTTTTTTAATGGCAGACGGTGACATTAACCCTTCAATGATGGTGGTTAAGGAAGCGGTCCTGTAATCCGAAGGTTGCCGGTTCGAATCCCGCTAGCCACTAAGGTGCTACTGAGCAAAGCACCGTCCCCACACACTGCTCCCCGGGCACCTGTCATGGCCGCCTGTCAAGGGTGAATGGATAAACGCAGAGGAAACATTTCGTTGTGTGCACCGTGTGCTGTGCTGCAGTGTATCACAATGACAATCACTTCACTTTCACTTTGCAGCTCCAACATCCGAACAGACAGGTTTGACGTCACGACCGGCGACTCCTCACATTCTTATTGTTATGCAGCAATATTAAGATGTAACTAAAATGTAATTACGAACCTGTCAATAAGTAACTGTAGTTTAGTGACACTTTTTTTCTCCAGTAACTGTAACAAATTGCATTTCCAAATTATTGTAATTAAATTTCGTAATGCCATTACATGTAACTTCCCAACACACACGGGAACCTGCTGGTTAAACTAGTGTGGTTCAGGTGAAATTAATAAATGTATACACTTGTGATTTTTGTAATTATGTATTTTACCCAATGCCTGTGGGTCACACTCCCAAAAATATTTGGCTAAAAATATTTGCTGAAGTGAAAGTGAAGTGATTGTCTGTAGTGTGATGCCCACAACATGGCCTCAGCTTTTAACCCATCATCCTTGGTGAGCAGTGGACAGCCATAACAGGCGCCCGTGGAGCAGTGTGTGCAGACGGTGCTTTGCTAAGCGGCACCTTGGCGGCTCAGGATTTGAACCAGCAAACGTTGGATTACGTGTCCAATTTCTTACCTGCTAGGTACCACCAGTGTGGTCATACCACCAGTGTGACAGTGTGCTATAAAATACAGTATCATAGACCTGTTTTTACACAGAAAGTGAGTACATTTTGAAAATGAATATTGTTTATTGACTTTGAACAATAATCCAGTCACATATCCCCACAAGTGAGGATATGAAGAATAATAATTACATTGCAGCTGCAAATATTAAATCTCTTGGTGAAGCTCCAGAGAGAGCCTGAATTCTATAAGCTGTGTATACACAATAACATATGTTAATAATCATATTATTATCATGTTGTATTATCATAGAGCCCCGTGGTGGGCTGGTGGGCAGCTCTTATCCAGAACAACTTATGTAAGTGAGTCTGGCATCCAGGACCAATTTTACCATCTATTATGTAAAATCCTACTTGAGCTTATGGTGGATTCTTTTTCACAGTCCTTAATAGAGCCAACGGCAAATTAATGGTTATTTTATGTCACCCTTGGAAACAAAATTGCACTGTTAGCCACTGTTATGCTACTTTGATGTACAGTAAGTTATATACAATAAATCCTTAAGTAGTGATAACATTAATTGGAGACTTATATTAGGGAGTGGGGCTGGGATCAGGGCTCTGTGCCGAAGACATCTTGCACAACAAGCTCATCAAAAAATTATTTTTGAGCTTTGCTTCCTGAAGCAGTTTGGAACCCAGTAGTGATTTGAGGACAGAAGATGCAACGTTGGGTCTTCCACTTCCACACAGGTCAGTTGTTATTGCTTCAGGATTTATGCGCTTATAGCACTTACTACTGATAATATCAGGTGTAGCAGGGCGAGAATTTTACAATCTTCTTGCAGGTGCTAATGAATACACCTCTTATCAAAGCATGTTGCTAAAATGGTGATCTCAATGAATCCAAAATGGCATTATACAGAACAAAACACAATTATCCAAATAATCATACAGTACAAGCCAAAAGCTGTTCTCATTCAATGTGTTTTCTTTATTATCATGACCATTTAAATTGTTAGATTCTCACTGAAGGCCTGTACTGTATATTAAAATCAGAAGATTTTTATTTACAAGACATTGCAGAACCAAGACCACACTAGATGCTGTGGTGAACCTGCTGACCACAGCTTATTCCCATCTAGACAAGCCTGGAGGAGCTATGAGGATCAGGTTCTTTCATTTCTCCACCGCATTCAATATCATCCATGGGGTTGAACAAAAAAATCACTATAGCATTAGTCATGATACTTCCTTAAGTGATACATTATCAATACACTTTTATACATTTAAATTAAACAATAAATCATGTTTTTATATAGTAGAACTCCAAAGAGAGGAACTGAAGGCACTTCTCACTTAAAAAAAACAGTGATTTGTGATGAAATTCAGTTTTTTTTTTTATTTTACTTTGAGAAATATTTTTTTATTCAGTAATATCTCATGATCGAATCATAGAGAACTGACCTGCAATTTATTTAGCGTTACAGAAATCGCCAGTATGCCAGCCATTTATTCCCACCTTACTTGTAGACAGATTAAGTTCATCACAGGGCATAGTTTTGTGTTCCTTGTAACATACACACTATGCACCACCGAATACAAGTGCTTTTCAACTGGTCACCTGCAAAACCAGCTGCAGCTCACTGCTGGAAAGTCAAGATAGATTGTTATTTCAAAAGGTCTTATGTTCTAACACTACTGATGAAGGTGACCAAGGTGTACAGGTACTAAAAAGAGTGATTATTTCTTACTTACTATAAGCCATTCATTTTTTACTCTTTTAGACAACACTCTCTCATTCCATGATCAAGATTCACTTAATGTGTGTCAGTCTATAAACCATTATTCAAGAAAACCAATGGCCTGTCATGGGGACCAGTGTTGAAATGTAATCATTAAACATAATGGACAAAAATCACTGAGGAACCATTCACTATGCATTCAGCAGTAACATTTATGACTCATATTCTGTTTGTAGACATTTTGTCAACAGGTATAAATTCTCAAAATGGCATTATTCTTGGCAAAACCAGTAAAAAAGAAAAAGCTGTACAGAGAAAATTCAAGTGATTTTATTCCACTCAAAAACAAAGGAACCAGTGAGCACAGGTACAGTGACAATGGAGTCTGTTCAGCACAACCTGAATGCTATAATACAGTCTACTGTAATTAAAGCGACTATCATATCAGTTTCCTGATGTGCATTTACAGAATGTCCTTTTACAGTACTTAATTGTAAATCACTCTGTTGCAATCAATGATATATACAAGACAAGGTGTCATACAGAACATTTCATACAGTGAGCATATACGTTGATACAGATATAAGGCAGAGATATAAGAGGTGAATTGGCAATAGTGACCATATAGACAAATTACGTTTTAAAAAGACTGTCTAATGACCTGAATGCAATATACAGTTTATTTTATAATGAATTTATGGGTTTATCCCTATTCTGGCTATAACGCACAATGGTGGCTGTCAAGAATAAACAAGATATAAACAGTAAATATTTCAAACATTTATTTGTGTAATTAGATTATGGTTAAAATACAGAGTTGGGTGCTGAAGCCTATTCTTGAAAATAAATAGAAATATAACAGAAACTCCATTCTCTCCACCTTTGTCTCATGCTTCAGGTTGTAAGGCCATAATAATGTTGTATCTAATTTTTTTGAGTAATACCATTTATTTGAACATTGCATTGAATGATCTTCCAATGACCATTCGTCTGACCTCGCTTGTTCCAGCTCCAATCTCATACAGCTTTGCATCCCGAAGGAAGCGGCCCATGGGGTAATCATTAATGTAACCATTCCCACCTTAAAGAAATAATAATTATTATTAAAGAATCTGAAAATGAACGGTACAATATAAATGACATAATTAATAATTCATTTACATTACATTGTGATTCATGTGAATTTAATACAAGTATATACTTCAAAGTGTTATTTATGAAGAACAATATCTCATTGTTTTCTTATTAATTCAGTTATATGCCAATGACTATGGCAAATGTGAAAAATATTGCTTTCTTGAAGTTCCTTTTTAAAAACATTTATTTATTAAATTAAAGGATTGATTTTGTCCTTGTGAAATAAAGCTACTTTGACAAAATTTGGACTTATCTAAACCATGTATTATTAATCTTTACAGCCAATAATTGTGCAGCCACTGTAGTATTTAATATATAATATAAAGTAAAATGCTGTATGTGCAAGTTCTAGGAGCAGAAAAGGCTGCAGAAAAAAAAAAAAAAACAGTAGCAGAAAAAGGCCAATAATGGAAAGCAGCCACTCACCCAAGCACTGAATCCCATCCAGGGCAACCTGAGTAGCGTTCTCAGCACAGTAAAGGATTACGCCAGCACAGTCCTGCAACAACACTACAAATCAATACTGCCACCATGGTTTTAAGTCACAGGATAGAGATCTGAGGTTCAAATCATTTGTATATGAAAACCATGACAGTACTAGGGGTGTCCAGAATTTGTCCAGAAATCCAGGACATTGCAGGGAGTGGTTTCGTCCACTGGTGCTTACAGTATATGGCGTATAGTAGCCTGTTAAACTGAAACAATGGCCGAAAGCCCTCCCCATGAGCTAATGTCCAATCACTGCTCACTCCATTCACTCACCGAAAAACAAAAGGTAATAACCTATGCCTTGTTCTCTTTACGCATTAAAAACATGGCCTAAAAACAATTCAGGATAATACACGCACACTTTGTTAATTAGTTCATTTTGAATTTTAAAATACATTTTTGAAAACTCACCATTGGGCTAAAATGTCCCTTGTCACAGGCACGGGCAACATTGTACAAGTACTGCCTACAAGAGCTCAGCCGAGTGTACATGTCTGCCATCTTTCCTTGCATCAGCTATCCAAAAATAAAAAAGCAGTTATACAGATATCCTCTGGCATCTTTACAACCTACAACAAACAAGGTTCACCAAATTTATGGTCTTCCTCTTCCAGGAATCAACAGTGACGTTTGACTTACTACAGCAATGGTAGACTTTGACTTCCTCACCTGAAAGAGACCTATCTTCTGTCCAAAGGCTTCACGGACATGCAGATAAGGAATTGCATGGTCCAAAACAGCCTGCATGATGCTGAAGGTGAAGAACATTTTTATCCATTAATAAATATTTATAAAAGTTCTCTGTTCACAGTAAGTTAATGCTAATTTTGTTAATTAGTTCACGATAACAGTCATGCAAGAAACAAAGACATGCGTAATAGGACCAAAACATCTTTGCTAATCTGGTAAAAATAGAAGTAAGATCATAAAAGGTCATGTGTTAATTTTCATTCTGAGCATTCCTCAATAAAATGTATAGAATTCTATTAATCATTAATTAAAAATCCACTTCTTACCCAACAGGCCCAGCAGCCAGGACAAGTCTCTCTAAATCCAGCCCACTCATCAGGACATAAACACCTTTGTTGAGATGGCCCAAGATGTTCTCCACTACAATCAAATACAGGCACATTTTAATTCTAAATCCATTGATCTTGGAGAGAATAGAGAATGTCAATAGCTATGAAAGGCTGGTCGTGACCTGGAACTTTACAGTCTTCAAAGATCAGCTCACAAGTGCTGGAGCCCCTCATGCCCAATTTATCCAGCTTCTGAGCAGTGCTGAAACCTGGCATGTTCTGGGATGGGAAAGCGCAAGTTGTAAACTATTTAAAATTAGACCCCATACCCTGACTTGGCATATTACAACAGGCCCACAGAATTAACAGGGTTTCTGCAGGTTTATGGAAGACAAATGTAAGACTTTTTAAGATCTGTTTTAAGGCCACTTTCATCATCGGGGTTGTCAACCACATTTGTCCAAGGGCCGAGTTTTCTCGGCAGACACTGTGAAGGCCAGATGCAATATTAAATGTATTTTAAGATATATATCATTATTATATATATATTTTCCTTCCAAGACTCTTATTCTGACTCACATTACCTGTACTGCAGCAAAATAATAGGGGGCAACTGCGAAATTTTTGGTTTCTTATCTCAGGGCTGCACGATTCGGGAAATAGTCATATTATGATTACTGTAATCAATACTATGATATGTGATATGATAAATGGCACTTGCTTGGCTATAAGTAAAAAAAAAAAAATATATATATATATATCACATAAAATGACTAAATCCTTACATCACTGCAAATGTTACTTTCCCAATATTGCACAGTCATAAGTAAATAAATTGGAAAATCAGGAACATTTTAACAAAGATGCACCATATATAGTAGTATATAGGAACTGCTGGATATAAATGGGATATTTTTTTTGTGCTGATACAAATTTGTCTACCTCATGTTGTTGCACTTTTAACTACAAGTTCGCTGTTGCCGGACTCAATATCCATTCCCACCCGAGCTGTCATTGTGACGTCACACATAGGACTTGTAAATGTGTGGGGTGCTTTAAGTGAGCAGTGCTGTTGAGGCTTTTATGGAGTTATATTTGTGCCACAGTTGAGTGAACATGAAATTCTGTGCACAGAAAATGTCACCCAAGTGAGCAAAATATGATACGAGCGAAATATGAGTGTGTGTGTGTGTGTCCAGACGCTCTGGCTTCCTCTCACTAGGTGGACTGGTGACTCAAAAGTGGCCATAGGTGTGAGTTTGTTTGTGTGTGTGCAGTGGTTTTCCACCCTGTGCTGGGTGACTCCCTACCCTGCCCCCAATGTGCCGTGACCCTGGATTAAACGGTTACAGATAGTGAGTGAGTGTGGGATGGTCAATGTCTGTATTTGTAAGTGTCCAAAATGTAGACACACATCCCAAGTGTTGGTCATAGTTACCTTCTCTACAATAAAAGCAGTAATCCCACGAGCTGCTGCCTCTGGTTCCGTCTTTGCATAGACTATGAGAACATCAGCCTCTGGCCCATTGGTTATCCAGAATTTATTACCATTGAGTACATAGTGGTCACCTTAAATGCAAAAATAAAGCAACGCAAAGAATGCAACAGGATGTTAATACAAAATATACTTAAGTAGTCTGGATGATGTAAACGTTGCTTTAAGGGCACAGAGATTAATCAAAAAGTATAGCCCACCTTTATTCTTTGCAGTTAGCCTCATTGAAACCACATCTGAACCAGAGTTTGACTCACTCATGGCCAAGGCACCCATGTGCTCACCAGTCAACAGCTGGAATATAAATACAAAAAAAATTGAAAAGTTAGAAAAGCCCTCATACAACACAGTATCGGCCAGTATTATTATTTCAGTAACTATCCCATTTTAACTGATGGTCTGATTTATGCTAAATGTCACCACAAGCAGATTCAACCAGGAATGGGCTACACTGGCATAAAGGATAGCTTGAACTTTCACCAAATAAAAGGTAACAAGTTTTAAACAGCATTGACCGAGCTCTCACCTTGGGTAGATACTTCTCCTTCTGCTTCTCATTGCCATTGCGCACCAACTGATTAACACACAGATTAGAATGTGCTCCATAACTGAGTGCAATACCTCCAGCAACTCTGGACATTTCTTCCATCACAATGACATGATCAAGGTAGCCGAGTCCAGAGCCACCATACTCCACTGTCACCAAGAAAATTAAAGCATATGAACTATTATGGTTGAATGTGTGTACAAAAGGATTAAAACAGATTGCTGTGACTAATGACTGGCAACCAATGTGGACCATTCAGTGTGGTCAACAAGTCGTGTGTAATTGAATGGAATGTCTAAAGTAAAATCACAGATAAGTAATTAGTAATAAGCAATCACATTATTTCTTAATAAAATAGATCAAATGATTTGAGAAAAGTGGCCAACCTGTTACCTGGGGCAGTGATGCCAAGGAGTCCCATCTCCCCCATCTCCTTCCAGTATTTCTGGAAAGACATCAGCCAATTCATTTAATAGATCAATTCCGCAAAAAAGTGACAGGCGGCAGAGAAGTGACACTGACGTACCCTCTGCCCCTTGAATTCATTGGTCTTGTCAATCTCATCTGCATATGGTGCCAGTTTTTCCTGGAAGAATCTCTGGACAGACTGTCTCAACTGGTGGACACACACACAAAAAATGATGAATTAGAAATAATTTAACTGTGCTCCATCTAAATTAGACTAATACACAAAAGTTTGGAAGCTATGGTGAATGCTCTTATACAGTAAAAAATATAAAAAAGCTGGGTGGCCTTGATGGGAAGCCAGTGTGTATGCAGTGTGAACTTATGTGTTCAGTTTCTTGTATCCCACTGGTCAAAACCAAAGAACACGTCTCTCTCTCTCGCAATCTTATTAATTAAACAATTAGAAGTTTAATACTTTTAATCATTAAACTCACCACACTCCTCGCAATAATTAGGATAGACAAATTATTATATTCCACAACAAAAGTCCACTGGAGGGTAGGAATGTGAAGGCTAGAAAAACAAAAGGTTTAGGGAACCGCAGGAATTTTCATCTGGAAGGGATCTTGTTGCACAGCAATTTAATAGCAGCACTTGAGGAAAGACACTGATCTAAATCATCCTTCCTGTCAAAGAAACACAGTGTCCTTTAAATTCCGAGTCATCCAATCAGAACAGCGCTCCCAACCCCGCCCCTCGCTTCACCAATGGCCGAAACCACGCAGCGCATCTACAATACATCAAAGGGTAACAAATATAATTTGACAGAGTATTCACCCAATACAACAAGAGAAAAGCAGCGTCATCAGCAGACACTGACAAATTCAGCAAATTCTGACCCTAACAGTGGCGCGAAGCACAGTTACGTAAGACAGGCATCGCGGGGGTACAGTAAAGTACAGTACAGCTCACATGACAACTGTCGTCGCATTTGTTAAGACACAAGATCTTTTTTTTACCCTTCTCTTTTCTAAAAGTCCAGGGGGGGGATATGAATGATCGCCTTTAATTCGACCCTCTGACCCCACGTATTTCTGAAGAGTATTGCACCACCAGGCGGACCTTCACAGGCCATGAAAATCCGAAACCCCGTCCTGGTTTGTAGCCTAGTTCGTAGACCTGCAGCGGTGCAGGTGCATTACCTGTCTTTGATCTTCTGTCAGCCCGTTCACCACGTCGTCCACGGGCACTGCCCCCGCGCACCCGCGTCGCGGCACCGCTGCGAACCTGCAGTACGAGCGCAGTGCCCTCCGTACCACAAACATCGTGAAAACAAACGAGTCTCGGAGAAGGTCAAATAACGACACAAGTGCTCGATGTGAGAGGCTTTACTATTCCAACTTTCCTCGTGTTCTTCTGGGGCATTCAGAGAGAAACCGAGGGGGCTCTTGTGTTCTACCGCCACCTGCTGGATGGAGTGTGAATAGGAAACTATGGAAAGCGGTTTTAACATGTAAAGAAACCACATTCCTATCTGTAATTGATTTTGCATATAGTTATAAGTGTATATATACCGGTAAAAAACTATATTCTCAGTAGTCTAAATGACAATTAAAGATATTCAAAACATCATTATTACTAGTACAAATTCTATTTCCAGATATCTGGAAATCTATTCTTTGTAGTCTGAATAATTTTTTAGATATCTTTAAACCTTTTGTTCAACATTTTTAACATTAAATGTTTTAACATTTAATAGCTAAAATGAGTATGTATTGCAGATATCCATAATTGAATTATTCCTAGTCACAATTAACATTTCCAATATCCACAATGAAACTCTTCCTATCCACCATTTCTCTTTAAGACATCCAGCTCATTATTCTTTCTAGGAGAAATGATGTAACGTTTCCCATTCATGTCTGTTTTGCTGTCTATTTCAGATGTCCAAAATTACATTTCAGATATCCAGAATGAGTTTTCTACCCATCTGCAGTAACATCCTTACTAGGAGAAATGCACATGTGAGATATTTACAATGCAGTTCTTACTTTTCACAATATTCATTGTGAATATAATAACTCTTCATTTTATATCTCATCAGGAGAGTTTCATTGTGGATATTGGAAATGATAAATTTATGGATATCTGCAATACATATTTTATCTATTATGTTAAAACTACTTGCAATAGGAGACATGAATATACACATTTATTCTGTATACATGTTTTTATATAAAAGTTGTTTGAGGAGCCATGTAATGTATTGAATGTTTGTACTTTGAGAAATGAACCTCAATTCATTTAAAGTGACCCTCTGACCCCACGAAAGTGAAGTGATTGTCATTGTGATGTCACAACAGTAGTGGGTCTCATCACCAACAACAATGAGTCTGCCTACAGAGAGGAGATAAAACATCTGGTGGATTGGTGCCGGAGCAACAACCTGACTTCCAATGTCACCAAGACCAAAGAGATGGTTGTCAACTTCAGGAAGAAACTGACTGTCCCCACACCACTGCACATTGATGGATCTGCTGTTGAGATTGTCAGCAGCGTAAAGTTCTTTGGTGTGCACATGACAGACGACCTCTCCTGGAGCCTCAACACCACTTCCACCACCAAGAAAGCCCAGCAACATCTGCATCTCTCATGTGTCACGTCTGCATCTCTATGCAATCCCATCTCTCATCTCCTCCACATAGCACTCACCTGTTTGTCCCGTTTGTCCTTGTTCAGTGTACAGAAAAGTTTTAATTTTCTTTTATAGTAGTGTAGAGTATTTAATTTTTAGTTAGTATAGTATAGTTTAGTGTGTGTGTACATTTCTGTCTTTTACGATTGCACTATCAGGGGTCTGTGTGAAACAACATTTCAATGCACGGTGTACTGTGAATACTGTTGTACTGACAATAAACCTTTCTTGAATTTTGAATCATACGATTATGAGTCCACTTCCTTACCTGCTAGATCACAACTGCCCCTTCATCCACACAGCTGACACAAATGATCAGATCATGTTATAGGTGGATTATTCTTTGGTTATTTTGTTATTTACCCATAAAAATGTGTTCGCATCATAATGCATATTGTTGATGTTACATGTTATTGTATACAATAAAATATTATTAATATTTTGCAGTAATGGACTGTATCCTTTACTACAAAAATGTATTATTTACTGTTTTTTACTGTTTTCATTTGCAGACCTTGGTTATTTTTCCCTCTTTGTTTGATCTGATGTATGATGTCAGTAATTTTTAGATTATAATGAAACATTCCACATTATACTTGCGTCTGGACACATAATTTGCTCTAAATTCTATTTACAATTTATTTACAATTTATTGAAGTAATCTGTCACTCCTAATAGTTTAGCATTGACGTGATGTAAATAAACCAGGTTGCAGCAGGTTTGATTGGCTCGTTTTACATTATGGAAATGCTAAAATATTAAGTGCGACAGATTACTTAAATTTACTTAAGTTTAGCCAGTGTTCACTTTTTCCAGTGTGAAGATTGTCTTGCCGTCGCTCCCCATTTGAGCCTCTGTCTCACATATGTCTCTATACTATTTTAAAACTTGCATTAAACAACGCCATTAATTCACGGCATTTTAAATTGATCGACGGCGCTAATAAAATAGTAAGAAAAACGCCCCCGCCCACAGGGGGCGCTCCTCCGTCACCTCTGTAAGGCCCGAGGCATTCTCGCTACTGACTGGTTTACTGTGATTATCTGTTTTACAATCGACATTATCAGTAAAACGAAAACAATCCCAACAAGATCAACGATCTGAATGAATGTGTCGGCATATGTCAGACGCAACGAGACGCCCGTGTGGGACAGAAGGAGAAAACGAAGAAGAAGTTGTTCTCCGTCCGCTGCAGTCAGGAAGAGGGGGAAAATTGAAATAATGCGGAAGACGGATCTGCTCCGCGGTACGGGCGGGTGGCGCCCGGGTCCCCTCGGCAGGCGGGGGGCTTGCGTGTCCTGAAGCGAGGCATGCCGAAAGAGAGGCGGAGGTCTTCCAGGGAGGTAGGACGAGCCGGGTACAACCTCGCGGAGACAGAGATTTGTGATGAAGTGGCGCAGATGGCGGAGCCGGGCGGGTGCGCGGCTGCGTCGGTGAAGTCCCGCACGGTCCCCCAGGTGACCATCACCCCCGAGGACGACGAGGGATGCACGCGGGAGATGAAGCAGGAGGACCTGGACGAAGTGAACGGGAGGCTGCGGAGGAAACTGTCCAACTCCTCCATCTCCTCCACCGGCTCGTCGGTGTTCGAGGAGTCCGAGGACGACGTGATCAGCGACAGCGAGACCAAAAGCAAAGGGATCGTCACCCTGGAGCAGCTGGTGGACTCTGGAGAAGTAAGTATTTCTCGTGTGTGTGGATGTGAGGAGATTTTCTTCTCTGGATACTCAGCGACTTCAGTGTGTGTGTGTGTATGCGTGTGGATTTCACGTGAAATGATGTGTGAATTATGTAGTATAAATGACTTATAATGTATAAAGACAGAAAATAAATAATTGGAAATTAGATTGAATGCTAATTACCTCCATCATTCAAATGAGCTTAAAGTAAACATGTTTTATTGATTTGTTTTTTTATTATGGTGTGTGTGTCTGTTTGAACTGGTATTAACTATATGGACGCTGCTGCACCTTGTGCAAGTATATCAGAGCTCAGAAATATAGAGCTAAATTCATTTAGATCTTTTGGTTTTCAACTGCTGGACTAATTAATACTGAGGAGATAATAAGTATTTGTTGGGTTAAAATGTAATGCTAGAAAAATGTACAGAGGATGTATGTAGGTAAATAGACCAAAGAGAGTTATCGTAGATACAAAACCTTTTCAATTGCAGCACTTCAAAGTTACAATGGTGCTGCTGGCATCAGAAATACTTTAAATTGGAGGAAAAATGAACTTTTGTATTTTAAAGAGCAGCAGGTGCTGCTGCTGGTGGTGGTTTTTAGACTAGAACATTTCCACTAGTCAGGTCAACCTTCCACTCCATAACATCATGGAACTGCTTTTTTAAGAAAAATATATTTATTTTCCTCTCTTTGCTTTTCTTTCTTTCTTTCTGTTTTTCTTCCAATAATGATGCTCCATAGAAATGGTGTATAACTGTATAATTATAATTCCACTGTGGGAAGTTGCTCTGTTTGTTATTATTATCCTCATATTTCCAGTAGGATAAGCACAGAAGACATGCTGAACACACATATGTTGAATATGTTCTATTGTTAGCAGGTTTTACACTCTGTGGGATCTGCTTAACATAGGCTTGTGTTCCGGACTCTGTCGGGTTGTCAGGAAGGTCTGTGTTCTATTCTGTCCCAGCTGCGACCATAGAAGGCCTTCAGCTGTCACCATCCTTTAAACAATGAGGGCCAATTAGGATTTAACCGACCCAGCGGACCCCATCTGCCAGGGGAACACACCCTGAAGCGCGTGCTGAGCCTGTTTGTTGATCTTGTCTTATTTATCCCAGGGTTTAAGGGAATAAAATGTAGAAAGAAAGGTTAAACATGTACTTGCACACAGATTATACACATACACACCCTCTAATATTTACATTCTGTTGGCACCTACTAACCGGATTCCAAAAAAGTTGGGACACTATACAAATTGTGAATAAAAACTGAATGCAATGATGTGGAGGTGCCAACTTCTAATATTTTATTCAGAATAGAACATAAATCACGTAACAAAAGTTTAAACTGAGAAACCTTCCTCTTTATGATGCGCCAAATGTTCTCTATAGGTGAAAGATCTGGACTGCAGACTGGCCATTTCAGTACCAGGATCCTTCTCCTACGCATCTATGATGTTGTGATTGATGCGGAATGTGGTCTGGCATTATCTTGTTGAAAAATGCAGGGTCTTCCCTGAAAGAGATGAACCTGAATATATTTTTCTGCATTGATGGTACCTTTCCAGACAGAGCGTTGATAACAACTTGGGTTGTCCTTTTTGGTCCGGATGACATGGCATCCCAGATTTCCAAAAAGAACTTTGAATCGTGACTCGTCTGACCACAGAATAGTCTTCCATTTTGTCACACTCCATTTTAAATGATCCCTGCCCCAGTGGAAACGCCTGAGCTTGTGGATCTTGCTTAGAAATGGCTTCTTCTTTGCACTGTATGGTTTCAGCTGGCAGCGGCGGATTGCACGGTGGATTGTGTTCACTGACCATGTTTTCTGGAAGTATTCCTGAGCCCATTCTGTGATTTACTTTACAGTAGCATTCCTGGTTGTGGTGCAGTGTCGTTTAAGGGCCCGAAGATCACGGGCATCCAGTATGGTTTTACGCACAGAGATTGTTCCAGATTCTCTGAATGTTCGGATTATGTTATGCACAGTTGATGATGATAGATGCGAAGTCTTTGCAATTTTTAGCTGGGGAACACCTTTCTGATATTGCTCCACTTTCTGTGCAAGATTGTGGGAATTGGTGATCTTCTACACATCTTGGCTTCTGAGGGACACTGCCACTCTGAGAAGCTCTTTTTATACCCAATCATGTTGCCAATTGACCTAATTAGTGTTAATTGGTCTTCCAGCTCTTCGTTATGCTCAAATTTACATTTTCCAGCCTCTTATTGCTACTTGTCCCAACTTTTTTGGGATTTGTTGACACCGTGAAATTTTGAATCAACATATTTTTCCTTTAAAATGATACATATACTTGGTTTAAACGTTTGATCTGTCATCTACGTTCTATTACAAATAAAATATTGACATTTGCCATCTCCACATCATTGCATTCAGTTTTTATTCACAATTTGTTTAGTGTCCCAACTTTTTTGGAATCCGGATTGCAGTATAACAAATTATTAATAACACATTTAACCTAATCCTAAATGAATTAAACATATTTGGAAAATTGCATTGACCTGTGGTTACTGGAGTATTCTCTGTCTCTGTGTGTGTATATGTGCTTGAGGCATGGCCAAGTGTTCAGAGACCTGTTGTCCTTTTGTTGTCACGTATCCGCCGCATATCAGCTTGAGCCACTTTGACATTTAAGCAGAAACCACTCAACGCTGTAAACAAAGGTTTGTGTTTTGCATGAAAGCAATGTGTGTGTGTGTGTGTGTGTGTGTATGTTTTTTTACCTGTGAATGGCTGATGGTTATTATCTGTTTCAGTGTAAGAAATTAAGTAAATTTGGAAGAGGAATTTCTGTTTTTGATATAACATTCTTTTTTTAAACACTCTTCTGCTGCTGCTTCTTCTTTTTATATGTCATAGAGCAAGCAGTTTGCACAACCAGATCCCCACTACTACACACACACACACGCACTCCCACACGTGCATTCACACGTTCTTACTCGCCCACTGCTGTACACAAATCAAATGCCAGCATGGCACTTCAGAATAAAAGCAAACAGCAGTCAATGTTTTCAGGCCAGACTTCTTAATTGGACTTTTATCTGTGTTTGTGCTCTTTTGAAGCGGATAAAAAAACCTGATTACTTCAGCAGAACAGTGGGGTTGTGAGTCGTCACCTGCTGAGGAAAAGAAAAAAACCTCAAGTTTTACATGCAGCAAATGCTTACACAAGCGCTTAAACAAATTTTGGACGAAAAGCAACATCAACAAAACGAAAGGCTTCATGTGTACTAGCTAGGGTGCATGCAGCGGTGGGGAACAGAGTTTCATGTGGCACGTCTTGCCTCAGGCACACACTTACTTGGGGTGTGGCGCTGGAATGAGAACATTAGCACAGTGACGAATAGCATCAACCGAGTGACATTCCTTGTCCAGACTGCTGCCAGTTGGGGCAGTGGTGTCTTAGGTGCCACTGAGCAAAGCACCGTCCCCACACACTGCTCACCGGGTGCCTTCCAAGGGTGATGGATTAAAGGCAGAGGACATATTTCATTGTGTGCACCGTGCGCTGTGTTTCAGAATGGCAATCACTTCACTTGCATGTTCAAGTTTCTGCATTGAGGAGTATGAAGACTGTGATTGACTAACAAGGTGTGCACTGGCTGAGTAAAACCACTTGGGGAAAATAAAGCATTTGTTTTCTTCGAAAGGCAGCTTCTGTTTGACTCACACCAGTCCCACTTGTGTCACAAACACTCATTGGGCGCTTTTAACTCCAGCATGCAGCTAATCTCAACCTGGAACTAGCCTAGTGGGTAACACACTCCCTTATGATCCAGAATACCACAAAGTCACAGGTTTAAAGCCCATTTATTACCATTGTGTCCTTGAAAGATGTCTGATAAGTGCCATAAATGTAAATGTAAAAATAACCTGTCCGATCATTTGGTGTCTTGACATTTGTGTGTTGTTGCCACATGCTAATTATCTGACTCAAACTTAACCTTTAGCCATTATGTTTGCCTTTTGCTTCCTAGTCTAGCTACTCTGTTTATTTGCACTGCAGACCACAGTGCTAGATGACAGCATCACCTTATTTTCAGATGATCACAAGAAGGAATCAGCTATGTTTATGGATTGAATGCATATTGACATTGAAAAACGTGTGAAATAGACCAGAAAATCAGATTCACTGTGTGTGCATCCTGCTCAGTTTGATAGTTGAGTGGGGCCCAGGGGATTCCTTAACAGAAAATCTGTTCATCTGAAATTTGTCTTGGTAGTATTGACATTTATGTCATTTTAACAGACGCCCTTATCCAGAGTGACTTGAAATCATTAGTTACTTACACACTGCTACCCAGGTGCATGTCATGTCTGCCCACTGCTCACCAAAGGTGATGGGTTAAAAGCAGAGGACACATTTCATTGTGTGCACCATGTGCAGTGTTTCACAATGACAATCACTTCATTTGCAAGTTCAAGTTTCTGCATTGAGGATTGTGAAAACTGTGGTTTTAAAAGATGCCCTTATCCAGAGTGACTTACAATGAGTAGTTACAGGGAGATTTCCCCTGGAGACACTTAGGGTTAAGTGTTTTGCTTAGGGACACAATGTAGTAAGTGGAGCTTTGGCAGCCACCGATTGGGCATCATTTTAAAAGATGAGCGATGTCTGTAATTTCATCATAGATATATGTGAGAAACAGAAAAAAATCTAGGAAATCACATTGTAAAGAATTTATTTGTATAATGTGCAGAAAACATGTATTTGGCCAATAGCCAAATTTGGCCAGTTCACCTCAATACTTTGCAATGTAACCTTCGTTGGCAATGACAGAGGTCAAACTTTCCTGTAGTTCTTCACCAGGTTTGCACATAGCATAACTGGTAATTTGGCCCATTTTTCCATGCAGATCTTCTCAAGAGCTGTGATGTTTTAAGGCTGTTGCTGGGCACAGATTCTATATTGGATTGAGGTTTGGAGAATAACTGGGCCATTCCACAACCTGTTTTTGACGTAGCCACTTCTTCATTGCCTGGTGTTTGGGATCATTGTCATGATGGAAGATCCAGCCATGCTTCAATGCTCTTACTTTTTTGCCCAAAATCTCACGATACCTAGCTCAGTTAATCCTTTATTTAATTTGGATCAGTCAACCTGTATCCATTGCTGAAAATCAGCCCCAAAGCATAATGTTTATGGTGTATAATGGTCTCTGGAAAACTTTAGACCAGCCTGGACATGTGCTGGCTGAAGTGGGGGACCTTTCGAGTGCTTCAGGATTTTAATCCATGACGATGTAGTGTGTTACTAATGTTAACCTTTGTTACTGGTTCCAGCTCTTTTCAGGTCATTGACCAGTTCCCCCCATGTACATCTGGGCTGTTTGCTCACCATTCTCAAGATCATTTGTACCCCACGATGTGAGATCTTGCAAGTCGAGGGAGATAGTCAGTGATTCCATTTTCTAAAAATTGCTCCAACAGTTGCTCTCTTCACAGTAAGATGTTTGCCTGTTGTAGATTGGATCATCTCATTGGCTCATGTAGATTGGCAGTGGTGGCCTAGTGGGTAAGGAAGCGGACCTGTAATGGGGTTGCTGTTTCGAATCTTGGGGGCTACTGAGGTGCCACTGGGCATAGCATCATCCCCACACACTTCTCACCAGCTGCCTTTCTTGGCTGCTCACTATTCACCAAAGTCCTCTGAATGCAAAGGACACATTTCGTTGTGTGCACTGTGTGTTGCTGTGTTTCAAAATGACAATCACTTCACTTTCACTCAGTGTTGTGCAGGGGTAAACACCTAGTGGGTAACACACTAGAAAAGTGTGTTACCCAATAGGCTACTAACACCCCCTTAATAGTACATGAAAAAGTTGAAAGGGGGCTTTTTATAAATAACCCATGTGTTTGCCCTGATCTAGTTTACTGCCTCAAGTAGGTCATCACACAACCAATGCCCTGCTTGCATAAGCACAACCAGGCACAACAGGCACCATCTTGCTGTCTTGAGCTACTCATAGTAAAAAAAATCTTTCTTTATTATGTTCCTTATTCCCATTAGAGTAGGTAGTCCTCCAGTGTTGCTCATGTCCATTCACTGTTATTACCAGGTTCTGTATGTCACAGCAGTAAAGGTGTAGAGTTGCCCTTTTAGCAATTGAGGCTTTGAATAAAAAGCTGAAACATTTTTATCTTGTTGTGCCTTGGTCACAATGAAAATAATGTAAATATGATCACAAAAGACTTGCCCTGAACAGCATTTCATATGAATTGGGCCTAATTGCATTAGCTCCATGCCCACTTTTGGAGTCTATGGTTTACAGCATGTTAATAACAGTATCATCCAACTGATGACTGACTTCCTCTTTAAACTTACAGGCACAATAGTAAACTATAATTTGGAAAAACAATAAACCTCACGGACATTGGAAGAAGTGGAATATGTTCTTCTGGCCAAAACTGGTGACCAAGAACAGCTTTAAGAGCAACTGACATGAACCACAGGCATGGTCCACAAATGGTGCCAACTGCAATGACTGTAAGAAAATAGGAAAAAATAAAATATCATTTTAATATCTAGTGTTGTATCTTGTTCTGAGGACCTGTCACAATACTATTGACACAATACTATTGCCACACATAATTGTACAGTGCAGTGACTATACAATTAACATAACATCAGCATTTAAATAATGTTAAATACATTCAGTAGTTATGTAGGAATGTATAATTTCACGGTGCTGGTTTCTATGGTCAAAAGTAAATGAGTGAATGTCAGTGACACATTTATGGCCCTTGTACTTGTATTACTGGTACAATCAACAGTGAGCATGTCAGTATATGTAATGGTGTTGCAAGGGTGTGTTTTCAAGTATGACAAACACAACCAGTCTGTGATAAGGTGTCAGTGCTCTGAATTTTATGCTGTATTTCGCAAAATGGGAGTGGCGAGGAGGGTGTGATGTGAATGGAGGAACAGTTGACAGTTTATCTGAAAGTAGCTCCGGGTTGTTATAGGCTGGTTGACTGCTGCACTGTGACTCACACAGTCTGTAGTCTCGACAACACTTGAGACTACAGGGAAGAAGAATAAAGATCTTTCACTGGTAGCATGCTCAACAATGGAATGTAATGCACAAAGAGGAATCATGTAGTTTCAATAATGCTGTTAAATGGATGAACTTTTATGAAAACTTTGTTGAGGGCCAGATAAGTGTGTGATAGTCTGTTGTAGGAGGAGCAGTTATCTGATGACATTGCTTGTTTTTGTTAGTTGAGAGTTGAGTTAGTTTAGTTTTGTCCTTATATACACCCAAACTGTTAAATATCACTATTATAAATTAATGAATATTTATAACCATTACAATGCAATATTTAATTGCTATATTCCCAGCAATAGCCATGGATAATTTTAAGTGTCATTTTTATTTACTTTAGTGTACTATGCTTTAGAAGAGTCTCTCTTGACATTTACTCCCACACAGTTATTGTCATAGACTGCAGATAATATCACTGCATTGAAGATATACCTCTGCAGTGTTTAGCCTCAATATTGTAACCCATTTTAATAACCAGTAGAAGGATCACTTAACCATGCCTTTGTCCTTTAGCCATTATCTACCAGTCAGTATTTCCAGTCACCTTGGTGACTGAATATTTTCACTTCAGTATGCTGAGAGGACCTACATGCTTCTAAATAGTTACATCTAACCAGAATAAATATTAATTTTAGAATCCCTTGTCTGGAGAGATGTATGCAGAATGACATCTTTTTGCAAAAAGAGGCGAAACAATCATTAGAGTCATCCCACACAAAAGACCATTTTGGAATATCACTACAAGCTAACTGCGCTGAAGTGTTGAATGTGTCTACCAGTCTTTGGACTACGCGGTGCATGACTCAGACTGTCTGTTATGGATTGTTAAAATTGCATGTCTTTTCTGATACACTTCTAGGAAGCAATGTCATTGAGAGAACACTTTTTATATTATTAGCATTTGACTGTTGATTGCCGAAGTACCCCATCGCGTCTGGGGTAACCACAGCAGATGTTTTGCATTTTCCCCCTTACATAAAAAAGCTAGTTTGTATGCAATGTGACTGGGTTGACTCAACTGGAACCTTAGTAACAGGTGCTGAGTGTCTGGAGTATGTTGAAAATAAAGAGTTTCCGCTGCCTTTCACGCTGCCAGAGGTTTAGACATATGGGGAGGCCCAAGAGGGACATTGTTCTTTAAAGGAAAGCCATGTGCTGCCACGGCCTTTGTGACTAACTACTCTGACCCATTTCCACAGCAAAACAAGTCCTGGTGGAAGCTAAAAACCCTAGTGAACCTGCCGCTCCTTGCCAGTCAACGTAAGCGCATCTCCTGGGTTCAGCTTGCTGGACACAAAGGTATGAATTTAAGCAGTGTATTATACAGTAATTTATACGATAAATCTTGTACTAATTGCTTATCGCGTAACATGCAGGAATGTGAAAAACAGTTAGTTTTGACCTTTTTTTTATCATGATGAATCACATGAACAATTGCACAATTGAATCACTAGGGTGGTAGCTCGCCTAAGAACCAAAAGACCACAAAAGTCTGTTGTAGTCATTTATTTCTGGCCATTTATTTTTTTCAAATAAATGAATCCTGTCTTTCTTCATCCAGGTTGTTTCAAAGCGGGTGGTGAGGGCATCATCTTAAAGAAGTACTCAGAGAACGAGAAGATTTGCTTTGAACACCTAAAAGATGATGTCCTGAGCCACTTTGTGCCAACATATCATGGAGTTGTTGAGAGTGACGGGGAGCAATTCCTTCAGATGACCGACCTGCTGGGAACATTTGAGGGTCCAAATGTTATGGACTGTAAGATGGGTGTGAGGTAGGACCATCAAGCTCCAAATTAGACACTACATATTCTGCTTCATATCCTCTGGGTGTCGACTTGTATCCCAAAATAGGTTTTCCCTTCGTCTGTTTAGTTGTACATCTGATTCATTTACCTGTTTGACCTGCATAAAAAGCGTCATTGGCATTGGGTCATTCATTTCAAAATGTTTTACAATTTCTACATAATTATTATTCTAATAAACATTTAACTGGTTATTGTAGTCAGTCACCCACTTTCCATAATTGCTTAGCCATATTCAGGGAGTCCCCCACACTGGGCACCGCAGGGCACATACATCCTCACTCACACCTACAGACAATTCTGTCGCCAATTTACTTTATGTGCGAGAGGAAACCAGCCCAACACCACAACGCACCAACACAAGGAGTGCATGCAAATTCAGCACACACAAGGTCCGTGACAGGATTCAAACTCACAACCTTGGAAGTGTGAGGCCATGCCACTAACCGTCAAGCCAAGGTGCGGCCCTCTACGCTTTAAGAATGCATAAAAACTAAGTAGTTTGCAAGGTTATCCACCTGTGTGGATAATCCACTTCAACTGCACCTTTAAAAGTATACTAAAATGGGAAGTAGCCAAAAACCCTTTAAAGAACTGAATACAACTAAAATATGACTCAACCAGGGTTACTTCTCTCTTGTCTTCCCACTTCAGCTGAGATAGGCATACTGTTGGAACTGTACGTGCAGAATCCTAAGCAGTGGTGCTGACAGGGCTTCAGGGCGTGTGATTCTGTGAGGCACCTGCTCAGGATCCTGCATGACTTCCTGCAGGGGAGGGAGGGGCAAGACTCTAAAATGACACATTACTGTCAACTGAGCAGCACACTTCCTGTGTATACAGAGATAGAACCACACAGTCACACACATGCATGGGGCGTCCCTGAGGACTTCCTTTTTGTGAGTACAGGCATGCGCATGCCCTGAAACACACACACACATATGCATGCACACATTGTTGCACAGGGTGCGATGAGGAGTCCCTCTCTGACTTCCTCTTTTTTTTCAATAGTGAAACTTAAATTCATAGTGTTTTAAAGCTCAAATAACACTTCCCATACACTGGTATGTGTACCATGGTAGATACCAAATTGTAGATTCCAAATTGAAAGCTATTTTGCAGTACCAATAAGTTATTGAAGGTATTACCTGGAACTTACATTATGTAAGTTTTGGTAGAAGTCTGAAGTCTTTCACTGAAGGTGGCTTTGCTGCTAAACAAGCTGCTGCCATGTCCATCAAGCACAATTAAATTAAAATGTCTTGTTAATACCTTTGTCTGATCACCTCATGTAATGTCCACGTTTAGAACCTATTTGGAAGGAGAACTTGTGAGAGCTTGTGAAAGACCAAAGCTACGACAGGACCTGTATGAGAAGATGGTGGAGGTAGACCGTGAGGCGCCCACCCCTGAGGAACACAAACAGAAAGCTGTAACAAAGCCCAGGTACATGCAGTGGAGAGAGACTCTGAGTTCTACTCATACTCTGGGCTTCCGGATTGAAGGTGTTAAGGTAAGGACCAATTGGTTGTTGGCCTCTGTTGGCCCAGTACACCTTTTAGCAAACTGATCTATTGACCTGGCCTTCTGTACTATTGTCAAAGTGGTATTACTGATGAAGTAATCTTGTCCAGAGGGTCTGTTTAAACCCTTTGCAAAAAATGTTGAAAATGATGATCTTTCTGTTTGCTCTGTGAATGGAAGAATAAATTCTGGATTTTCCTCAGAGTAAATGATTGTTCTCTACTTCTTCTACCTCTTCCACCAGTAGAAATGAAAGTGGTATATTAATCAGCTTTCTGATGACATACTGCCCCCTACTTCATTTGATATACAAATATGCCAGCCTGCCTAATTACACATCTTGGTCATGAATTAAAGTTATTTCTCTTGTAGAAAGCAGACGGCACTTGTCACACAGATTTCAAGAGGACCAGATCAAAGGAACAAGTCATGCAAGTCTTTAGGGACTTTGTTGGGGGGAACAAAAATGTAATAGTAAGTGACATTGCTTATCTGATCTAATCTATTCTACATTGCCTGGAATAAAATAATGAATTGGAATACATTAGACTTGGATGTTGTAGTTTTAAAAATGGATAAGAATCTATTTATAAATAGTGCCATAGGTTTATCAGACTTTTATGGGGAAACACTCACTGGATCAACAGTACCCCACCCTGTTCTGTTGTCTTATGATGTAACATTTAACTGCTGAAAGCAAATGCTTGCTTTGGATTCTCAGTAATGGCTTAATGAACAAAGTTCATGCAAATATTGGCTCATGTAGCACCTTTTTCCACCCTCACATGTTTTTTCCCAGAATGCTTACGTGAGTAAACTTAAGGAGATCAAGCAAACCCTGGATATGTCAGAGTTTTTCAAAAGACACGAGGTGAGGTGGCCTGCATTTGCAAAACATACTATTCTTGATACAAATGTTACCCATGCTTATCAGGAGGTCAGCTCTGGCCACACAATCTAAACAATGGACTATAGGTAAAACTAGGTTTTTCTGTTATCAATGGGTGGAACCTGTAGTGTTTCAGGATGAATAGAAGGAGTTATTATGTTTCTGTGTTGAACTATTGTCTGCAGTTGAGATTTTTTTTATGTGTAATGAGCAGCCTGCCTTGACTTTGTCCTTCAGGTCATTGGGAGTTCGCTTTTGTTCATCCACAACCGTGTGGCTCGGGCTGAGGTTTGGCTCATTGACTTTGGGAAAACCACACAGTTGCCCGAGGGTCAGACCCTTCAGCACTGCGTACCATGGCAAGAGGGGAACCGTGAGGATGGCTACCTGTGGGGCCTGGAAAACCTAATTCAGATTCTGTCTTCAGTGGCTACTGAGTGACCATTGACCTCAGTTAACTTGAATTTGGACAGATGGGATTTTCAATGGATGAAAACCACACCATTTTTTCTCTCACACAAGGCCCACACAAGTGAAGTAGTCTAATATCCTTACCCTTAGTAATTATGCATCACATTGGCTAAGGGAACACACACATGTCCAGAAATTATTTTAAAAAGCATAAAGAAGCCTGCTTTTAACAATCTCAGGGCTTTTGTTTCACAGTTTTTATTTATCTATTTCATTCAATCTATTGGCAAAATGCACACTGATATTGACCAAAATATTGCCCTGTTTGGACTTCGGTTGTAATTAGGTAATTAGATTTTAAAATCCCACTGCAGAAGTGATTGGGTAAACATTTAAATTTTGAGATTGTAACAGTGCTTTTTATTAACTCCTGAGTCATAATTCACATTCAAATGCAGTCCCCTTAATTTATATTGGCGTTTATTACTGAACATTCCATAAATGGAAAGCACATGACATCAAATGAATCACCTTAAAAAAAACAGGGAACCTGTTTTAAATGAGTGGGAGCATGTCAGTGTTGGTGTGTTCACATAAAAGCTGCAATGGCAACCTATATAATGCTTAGGTGTCATATTTAAGCCATTTTTTTATTAACCAATTTGGTTGTGCTGTGAAACTAGAGCTCTAGAGACTATATTGATGGATTTGGAGATCATGCCTACTGTGTGAAAGCACAAATGTCTTCAAATTCTCGGCAAAAAAAAAAAGAGGAATATATTGACACCCCCACTGAAAGATGATGAGTGTTGGTTATAAATAGCTTAACCCATTGCATTAATGGAATGCTACACTACCATCACAGCTCTCAAAACTGTTAACCACAAAGGGACTACAGACAATGCTGTTGTAAAACTGACTTCTTATGTAACACACAGGTAATGGAGACAAAATCTGTCATCACACCTTCACATAAATACACTATTGTGTTAACTATGCAAAAATGCATTTAAAAGAGCTGTACATTTTCTTTATGTTTTTGTTGGGAAATTTATTTTGAATAAAATCTGAAAACATGGACAGTGTCCACCTATTTGCTCAGTAGACAGTCTATTAAACTGGTGCTCATTATCGAGACTTTTTCTCATTTCCAAAACAAGATGGAGTGAAATACTCTACTCACCAATTTATTGTGAGAGACTTAGTGGATGTCATAAATATGGTGTTTGTTTAGCTTCAGACATTTTTGGGATAGGGAGGCAAGTGTATTGGGATGATAGACACACTTCATTTTGTGTTTTCCATGTAATAGTCTCATTGTGTACAGGTGTGCCTTATATTGGGGCCAATACCAAGAGACAACTTTTCTCAATGTGACTTCTGTGGGTATAAAAAGCTGGTATTGTCAGTAAGTGATTCCAAATTTTATCATTCAAACTGCCATGAACACACAACGTCACTTATCGTATGAGCAGTGTCACCTGGCCATAGCAGGCCTTCGGGTCGGTGGCAGACAGTCAGATGTTGCTTGTGAACTTGGTGTATCTCAAAGTGTCATCAGCAGACTTCCACGAAGACACAGAGCTACTTGCAGAGTTCATGACAGACCCAGGAGTGGAGCCCCACGAGTGACAGATCGCAATGATGACCAATATCTAAGGACCTATGCACTCAGACATTGTTAAGCAACTGCCACACAGCTGCAGGCCTGTTTACAAGATGCGAGGGGAACTAGGGTTTCCAGCAAACCATTCGCAACCGACTCCACCGCTTTGGCTTGAATGACAGATGACCGTTGCAGGTGACTCCACTGACACCAAGACACAGCTGTGAACGTTTGCAGTGGGCACAAGACCATGTGACCTGGACAATGCAGCAGTGGTTTACCATCCTGTTCACTGATGAGTGTTGTTGGAGAAGGCGAGGTGAGCGATACACTGAGGCCAGCATGGTCCCCAGGGTTTGCTTTGGTGGAAGAGGTGTAACAGTCAGGGCAGGCATCACCAGTTATTGTACATGGATCAGTCATTGCACGTTCTTACCTCACAGACATCATAGAACACAACGGCTCGACTTCAGTAAGTGCCTCATATGATTGCCTCATATGGTATGGCCATCAATATCCCCTGACCTGAACCCCATAGCATGTCTGGGATCAGTTAAACCAGAGACTGAATGATTGTACCCCACCCCCACGTGACCTGGCAGAACTGCATGTAGCAGTTGTGGAAGAGTGGAACGCATTGCCTCAGAACAACACCACGAAGCTGTCAAGCTGTCGTTGCGGCAAAGGGTGGAAACAACCACAATTGACATTGTCAATTTTTGTTATTTGGGGCTATCCCTGTTGTTGTCTAAATTTTTGGGGTAATGATTATTAAACTAACGAAAATTGTGTTTCTTCTCATACATTATTATTAGAATCTAATACACATTTCTGGATCCACATGTTTGGTTGCATTACATTTATTGCATTAATCAGACGCCCTTATCCAGAGCGACTTACAGTCAATAGTTACAGGGGACAGTCCCCCTGGAGCAATTTAGGGTTAAGTGTCTTGCTCAGGGACACAATGGTAGTAAGTGGGATTTGAACCTGGGTCTTCTGGTTCATAGGCGAGTGTGTTAGCCACTAGGCTACTACCACCCTTGCATAATTCTGAAACAGCTTGGCTTCTCTTGTGAAGATCCCAGCCACTTCCTTTTAAAATAAGTACAGCAAATCTCTATCATTGTGCCATAATGGAGTGGACTGTTCATTGAGGCAATGTCCTTTATTGGGAATAAAATATTCAAAAACAGGATATTTCAGCAATAAAAGTAGCAAAGAAACCTATAGCTTTTCAATAGTAAACACAATTTAAAACAGAAATACTTACAGAAAGTAATAGGGTAGCTGTCCATTCAAATACATTAATGTACTCAAATGAAGGCTAGCACCTCCTGATTTCATAAGATGGACTGCAGGAGCTTACAACACATTGTAGGGCTGAGGCAGACCAATGGCAGTGATTTGCAACATATCAGAAACAAAACAAAAGAGTAATATCAGGACAAAATTCACTATAAGCAACGAGTGAATTTACATAAAATATGTATTGAAGTGCACTATTTATAAATACTGAATTGTTCTTATGGTGTGGGCTTTGATAAATACAAAAGAAGAACAATTAGGCAAAATAAAATAAATAATGTTTCCACAGAGTCTGTCTTGCTCCAGAGTTTGACATACTAAAACCACTGATATAGACCAGAGTTTCACTGTCAGTCCATGGATCAAAACGATTGTGGTAAACCTTAGAAGTTGTGTTTCACTAAAGAAAGAAAAAGAAATCCAAATGCACAAAAACAGAAGAAAATCAGTAGTATGGTAATAAATATATACAACCACCCTTCACCCTTAGCTTAGGAAGTATTATATACCAAAAATATACCATATAGATAAATCAGGTATTATATAGGTATTATAATGTCCTATAAATAAGTCACCATAAATATAATATGGCTTTACGCAGTGCCTGAGTTAACATAGCACAATTTTTTAGAGCTTTTAAAAGAGTTGTTTGGCTATAGTTCATAATTAGACCATTTTGCACTGGCCATTTGTTTGAGAAGGGTACATAAAGGTACTGCCAGTTCTGTAGTCTGTGGATCATTCTGCTTGGAAATGTTTTCATACTGGTGCTAATTGCAGAGCTACGTAAATTCAAAGACATCCTCTGTATTTACATAAATTAAACCGATCGATCAAGAAATTTAATGATGTATGTGCATGTGACTTTTTAACAGGTGTGGGTTTAAATCATTCAGAATGATGATGCTTGTGTGACATTGTCAATTATCTGGCTTCACATTGAGTATAAAAAAAAAAATCACTAAAGATTGTTGAAAATATGAAATAATTATACACCATCAAAAGGGCAGTTAGTTTATCTTTTTTCCAAAATACAGACAACTACCAAACAGTTCTCTCTTGTTTAAACTTGCTGTTTGGAGTGTAGTGCTGTGCTTAGCATCAATTCTAAAATAGTGCCCACTGTGATCTCTTGCCCACAGTGTCCTATGGCTTTAATGAGCTCCCCAGCAAATGAATCTCTGACAACCTTCCAAAACAAGGTGGTTTCAGTACTTTGAATTGGATTTACAAACTAGAATAGGTCATTAATTACTGTGGAGTTAAAGCCTTTATAAGACCATATGTTAAATTGAAGAAGCCTGGGTGACACATAGCCTTCTACATTTGAAACTGCTGAAAAAGTCATATTTCTTAAAAACACATTATGATAGTTTTATAATCCACACTGTGCTACAGCACAACTCAGTGTCCCAGCTATTATTATTCCAGGAAATGCAATGCTGCAAAAAGAGCTTGAATGCATAGGTATCTGGAACTCTATTTCTTCACAGTATTGAAATGAGAAAATCCTATTCTCAGACCTCACGAAAATGAGTAAACAGACACGTTTCTGCTCTCATGACATCTTGAATGTAGAGGCAAATCTTGTATGGCTGTTCTTGCTGGATCTTCAAAAGTATGTGTGTGTATGTTAGTTACATTGTACAGCTGTTTGCAGTAAATCAATACCACAGTTTTCAGCCTGTTATAAGTAGAAAATGTGAATGTCCTTTTAAAGAAAAGACATTTAATAGGCCTTTAGTTCTTTCAGAAGGCCCGACTAGACTAGGTGCTCGGTTAGTACCAGTTTTCCAGTGCTTATTCAGTGTTGGCTAATAGGCTGAATTTGAAGTCACTAAATTGATGTGACACTAAGATCTTCGGACAGTGAGAAGCCAGAATCTCTGTCTCGGATGGGCGTCTCTGGTTTAGTGTGCCTTTTGATATCCTCATGCCCATAGCTGGCATGTCGCTTCACCGGGGGCTTATGCCCTCCAGTGGATGAAATGGGCAATGCCAGGCCCAGGCTGGCTAAAAATGATGGGCCAGTGGTATAGCTGGTGCCAGGCTCTGGTGTAATTTTGGGTATGACTACTGGCAGGCTCTCTGCCTCGTAGCTATGCTCATCATAGGCATAGTTAACATTGCCGCAGGGGAAAGACTGAAGTTTGGCCAGGTCCATGCTACTTGTGGGTGGGTCACCCACTGCACAGCCAACACCTGCTGGAACCTTCCGGGAGGTCAGACCAGCAGCTACAGGTTGGGTGCTCAGGGTGGATTTACTGGGGCAGGTGGTGGATGAACCATCAGGTCCAGGCTCATTGCGTTCTGAGGTAGAACTTGAAGTGGTCACTGAAGAAGATAAGCAAGAGGACAGGGGCATGGACTGTGTCTGGGACAGAGCCGTTTTTCCTCGTCCAAAACTTTCTAGCACCCAGGAGCCATATGTAGGGTTCCACAGGTTCTTGGTCTTGTTCTTAAGCTTTTGGCTTCCTGAAGAAGAGCTGTTTCTAGAGCAGGGCCTGTGCTGAAGGTGAGGGTGATGGCGGTCTGGCCCAGGCATCTGGAGCCTGGACCCAGAGCAGGTAGACACGGCGGGAACTGGCTCTGCCCAGGAAGGTTCCACAGCATCCCGGTAGGAGGTGATCACCTCCTGGGGCAGCTGCTGTGACCTTTGGAGCAACAACCTGGGTCTGTGGGCCTGGGGGAATGGAGAGACTTCACTGACACCAACACTCTGTGGCAGAGTGGGTTCCTGGGCTAGAGATTGGGCTACCAGTAGAGGTGTCAAACTTCCAGAACCATCTGGTCTGATCACGGTGCTCCCTTCCTCTTCAAACACTGGCCCATACTCTACTGGGAGTGGTGTGTTAATCACATCAGGATCCTGGGGATGTTTGAGGAGAGTGTTGATTATTTAGCAGTTTATTTTAAATGACCATCTTTAAATAGGACGTTAGCAGGCATGACTGACCAACACTGGTTATTTTATTATGGTCACAATAGTTTGAGCCAAAAAATCTGCAAAGTACATCAGTTCAATTTCAGATTTGTAAGTATGAAACATGTCCGGAAAAAGGTCAGATAAAACCATTGCAAGGCAGAGTGATATCCGACTACATAATTATATTACCATGCAATGTTTACAATAATTAAACTAGCCATGCAGTGTCGATGTACTCTAATGTCATATCTTACTATAAACAGATTAAGAACTGTATCTGGGAATCCTCAGGCCACTGGAATCTCCAAACAACTGGAGATGTTATAAAATATATTTGGGTGTGGCAGAAAGATAGGTCTATACCTGTGTGCAGTAATCAATCCTTTCCAGGATAGTGGAGAAGTTGGGTCGATGTTCAGGGCAATGTTGCCAACACTGTGTCATAATACGGTACCTACAGTAAGGACATAGAGATGATGGCGATGAGAGTTTTAAAATGACCAGCTTCTCAGAGTTGAATGTTTCAACTGATACTCACACAGGCCCAGGGCAGTTCTTTGGGGGGTCCATCCTTCCACCACTGGTCACAAACTCCAGAACCTCCTGATTTGTTTTTCCAGGGTATGGCATGAAGCCCAACGAGAAGATCTCCCACAGCAGCACCCCGAATGACCTGTAGAGGGAGACAGTTGCACATTGAAGTAAAACTTGTCCATAGCCCTTTACTGGATACTGCATGGACTGGTTTTGATGTAAAAACTGTACGTAGTACAGGAAAATGAAAAATTAGCAAAATGTGACTAATGTTTACAAAGTGGCTTGAGTGAACAGTGACCATTGAAAGTGAAAATGTGAAGTGATTGTCATTGCAAAGGAAAGGAAATAAAAGTAGAGAAGCTATAATATATTGTGCAGCTGGATATTTTCAAACAAGTTTTTATTTTATTTGGCCTACTTCATAGAGGATACAGATATCAACCCGTCCAAATATGAAGCATCATTATTTTGTTCCGTGTCTCACTTATAAACCTTGTGTATTCAAAAAGAGGGTTACTCTATAAGCTACTAATAGCAAAATATAAGTAGAAGCCGTACCAAGTATCTGTTTTGCAGGTGAAAATGCCCTCCAAAAAAGCCTCAGGAGGCATCCACTTCACAGGTAGCATTGCCCGACCACCCTTACGGTAATAGCTGGCCCTGGCAGGAGAGAAAGGTCTATGAGATACATCCAATGCTGGACTTAAAACATTAGCTGTTTATGTATAAACCTCAGCTGGTACCAAAAAAGTCAACAGCTATACAGACAACAGCTGATCATAACATTTAATGATATCAAAATCTATATTATGTATGTAGAGATTTATATTTTAAACCAGCCTGCATCATTTAACCAAATAGTAGAACTGGAGATATCCAATAGATGTTTTTCATCAATTAAGAGTTTTCAAATATTTGTTTTGGACCTTCTGTAATATTGCTGAGGAAGTCTGCCACTGTGGAAGTCTTGTATAGTAATTGATGTATCACTCACCTGTAAATATCGCGTGCCATTCCAAAGTCTCCTATTTTAGCTACTCTGTCTGGACCCTGGCAAGTCAGTAAACAGTTCCGAGCAGCAATGTCTCTGAAATAAGTCACAAATAAATAGTATATGCTCTGCCATGTTTAACATTATATCAGCTACTTTCAGCCTTCTGACCATAACTACTTATTAGTGGTAATCAGCAAGCCAATTGCCATCAGTGTGGGGAGGCAGGGTCAAAATCACCTGTGGATGAAGTGGTTTTCCTCCAGGTAGCGACAGCCGAAGGCAATGTCTCTGGCCATATGCAAAAGCTCCAGCATGGTCAAAGAGGATGGGTGATTCTGTAGCAACGTTGCACAAACAGTAAAACAACATTTCTGTAAAATATGAGGCAGTAAACCTCTGTTGTACTACTTTATGCAATTTCCTTCAAATCCATTTAGGAGCTCTGTCATATAATTACTGTTGATGTAAGGTGTTATCCATACAAGCAGCTTTTATCCAAAGTGCACAGCTACTTTATTTAGTAAAGTATCTGTGTATTGTTCTGTGTGTGAGTGTCAGAATGTCACCATTAACATTTAGCACTAACAAAGAGATTCTTTCTGTCTAATGACATTTAAGAACACTAGTGTGTTTCAGACACAGTTTTACAGTACAGACCAAAAGTTTGGACACACCTTCTCATTCAATGTGTTTTCTTTATTTTTATGACCATTTACCATTATGACCATTGGTAGATTCTCACTGAAGGCATCAAAACTGTGGACCTGGCCTCCACAGTCACCTGACCTGAACCCAATCAAGATGGTTTGGGGTGAGCTGGACCGCAGAGGGAAGGTGAAGGGGCCAACAAGTGCTAAACACCTCTGAACTCCTTCAAGACTGTTGGAGAACCATTTCAGGTGACGACCTCTTGAAGCTCATCAGCAAAGGGTGGCTATTTTGAAGAAACTAGACTAAAACATGTTTTCAGTTATTTCACCTAGTACATAAGTACATAACTCCACATGTGTTCATTTGAAGTTTTTATGCCTTCGATGAGAATCTACCAATGTAAATGGTCATGAAAATGAAGAGAACACATTGAATGAGAAGGTGTGTCTGATCTTTTGGCCTGTACTGTATATACTCATCTGATTATGAAGATGCATAGACATTCAGACGCACAGATTTTGGACGATTCTGTCTGAGGAAGCTTTTCATGTCTCCTCCGGTCATCAGCTCCAGGAGGATGAAGCGGGGCAGGATCTGAAGGCTCACACCAATGCAGCGGACTATGTTCTGATGGTTAAACTTGCTGTGGGCATACATGGCATACAACACATGAATATCATAATGAGAATTTGATGTCATATACTGGATATAAAAAGAGTACACACGCATATACACATGACAATCCAATTAACCTTCAATCTGTACAATTCAACAAATTACAAAGCATAAAAATTAATAAGCTGGTCGCACAAGTGTAGACCTTAACCCTTAAACTTATACTTGAAATAATTTTTGCCCTCTCTTCTGTTCCAAATCATAGTGCGAGAGCATCTCTAAAAAATTTGTGTGTTTTTCAAATTAAATGTATAGGTTATAGGTAAAATACATGTTTTAAATAAATTATTGTGGTCTCATTGTTTTTACATTATTTGCAGGTGCGTCACAACCAATACCAATTCTATTTAACCATTCTATTTAGTCCTTAAAGCAATATGTGCAAATCTGACATAAGTGAACTGGTATCTGAGGTAAACAGAACTAGAAACAGAGCTACATTATTCAGCCAAAGCTTAATAGATGAGCTCCAGAGCAACAGCTGACTTGGGTATCCAGAAGTTGAAAAACACGCTAACCCTTACCCTAACTACAAAACTGGGGAGTGCATGCTTCTGTCCATTGTCTATTCTGAATGTGTAGTGAAATGAAGTTGGGATGGGGTGGGCAGAGGGTCAAAGTACAACAATGCAGCTCCTGGTGCCCTGGGCTTCTACCAATATTTATCCAGCACTTTCTCTCAACTTCATTTCTCAGTGCTCCTCTCATTTTTTAGCTACAGGGTCCCCCTCAACCTCAGCATCTAAGCCAGCCAGCGAGGAACCCATGCTGCTCATGAGGAGTGTCAGCACCACCTCCAACAGGGTATCAGCCTGGGAAAAGGTCAAAGCCTGAGAAAAGGTCTACTTCTGGCTCTTCACTTATCGACTCATGTTCAGATGTGCAACAGGCTACCTGACTGAGGGACCACCTCCACACGTCAGGGTCACATGCGTCTGCCTGTCCCTACCCTGATCTTTGGCCCTTTTCCTGGGTTCCTGTACACCCTGTACATCCTGTGTGCATCTGTTATGCTAATAGACTCTTGCCAGATTTATTCTCCTCTGAGCCATTTTGTTCTGGTTGCCTTGGTGTTCTGTTCATTAAAATATAAACCATGACTCTGCCTGCTCTTGTGTCATTAATCAAACCTCAGAGGGTCAACTGGGTGTGTGTGCATGTGCACATTTGTTTCACTTTTTATATCACATCATTGCCATCAGTCTCCCTCTCCATATATCACACACACACACACACACACACACACACACACACACACACACACACATATATATATAGTATAGAGAGAGAGAGATAGGAGTAAGCTATGAATGGTGTGTTGGTGGTTCTTATGTGCATTACTCAACCTCATAATTAAGGCCTCCATTAGAAAGTCCATTTCGTCTTGCTCAGAGCAGATTTCCGGAAGAGTCTGTGAGCAGAAAAAAAATCATTGCCGTCGAAAGACATTCACAATAAAGCAACATTGTACAAAAAAACAACATTAAAGATTGTAATGATTGCAATAAAAAGGCTTTTATACCCCATTTGTATATGCATCCATTCAATTTAGCATTTAAAAATATAAAATAATTGAGAGCTAAATATCTTTGACACTCTCTAAATTTTGCTAATATCTTTTGTACATCCACTAGACCCGTTTTGAAGATTAATTAGATTACAATAATTATTGCATTTGTCGTTCTTTTCTCTAACAAAGGATTCCACATTATTTCAATATCAGTACTGTCTTGAAGTTGTGTTATTTAATTTCCGTACAAAATGCATTTGGTGCTGTTAAATTGTTTTTGAGTGTATTTGGAACAACTCACCTTGATGGCCACCTGCATGGCAGAGTTATCCCCATTCATTCCCAGGACTTGACCTTCATACACCTCTCCAAAGGCTCCATGTCCAAGAGCCCTGCCAGAGCACACACATGCACACACACACACACACACACACACACACACACACACACACACACACACACACACACACACACACACACACACACACACACACACATTAAAAAAAATCCACAAGGACAATGCACACACACAGATCAGTGTAGACATTCAAAAGAAATATATATGTGGAAAGGAAAAACAGAGCTTGGCCAGTCAATTTGTAAACAAATTGTCCTCTATTGCTCTACGTCCTCTTTTTGAGACCTGGGGGGTCACAAAACCAGACCTAAAAGATGTGTACACCTCTTCCTGCGCATACGTTGCAATCTATAGAAAAAAACTTGCAATGCATATTTAATTACATTGTTTTAGTCACATATTTATAATAGTGAATATATAAGTAAAACATATATTTCAAATTACCTTAATCTACACTTATAATCTATGCGGCACAGATGTTGAAATGTAAATGGGTTTATTTACCTAAATAAAAAATGTGCATTCTATAAATGTGCAAGTTATTAGAGTGGCATTCTTGGCCCGAGCTGGGTCGGGTAAGGGTTTGGTTTCTACCATTTTAGTTGGGCTCGGGTCGGGTTGGGTGGGTCGAGCTTGTGCAATAAATGTTTAGTCAGAAAACAAGAACTTACGGGCTATAGTGATGTGCTGCTTGTATTATTTCAGTGACTGGTAAAAGTGTTTCACATGCATTACTTGAGTCTATCTGAGTCTAACTTGAGTTACTTCCTTGAGTCTATCTGAATCGCAGCTTGGTCGTGCTTCTTGTACAGTGTACATGATGCAGTGGCGGTTCTTGATATGGCAACATGACTTGGTTCCGTCAGACTTTCCACCTTTCACTTGAATTCACTTTCACATAAAGACTGCTCAACAGACTGCAATACCCAGATTGTACCTGTAGAGGGTCCAGTTCAATGAGGGATACAGCAAGGAAATCTGTTTCAGAAATAAAGAATGTTTAAATCATTGGTGATGATCTCCCACTTAAAATTCTCAGGTTGCCATTTCGAATCCCGACTCGCCAAGGTGTCACTGAGGTGCCACTGAGTAAAGCACCATCCCCACACCCTGCTCCCCAGGCGCCTTTCATGGCTGCCCACTGTTCACAAAGGGGGTGTTTGCTCAGGGCACCAAACATGCTAAGACCGCCCCTGACATGATGTACGATCACCAATTCACCCCATAAGCCATATATTAAGAAAAGCTTGCACGTACACACTATATCCTTCAAAAAAGTAAAGTGTGATGTGCATGATAAATTTTGTGACTGTATGCACAGCAGCAGTAGTATGTGTCATGCACATGCAAACTGAGGAAACACAGATGAAGAGCGCGTGTTGGAATAGATGAAAGAACCCAATTTCAGAGTAGCGCAAACTGGCGAGTGAAGCTGCACCGGTTTGATCTGTGAACGCGAGTCAGACGACACCCACAGATATTGGTGTTTACAAAAACAGACAAGAGAAAGGATCAGGACAGGACAGGATGAGACAAGAAGGAAAGGATCAGTCCTACTGGGTTTTTCTGGGTGCGCTGAGTCGAGGCTGGTTGCAAGACTGTAAATACCAACCAATGACGGAGCACCAACCACAGTTGCGCAGCTGATTATATATGATCACGTCACTTGTTTATGTGTTCCTGGAGCACATGTGTGGCATTACGTGAGCGAATTTATGCAAAGAAAAAGTTGTCTGTGTGTGTGAACTATTATTATAATTCAGCGTGCAGAGAGCATTGCCATTGGCCAGCCTGCCCAGCTGGTCCCACTCTTGGGACCATGGCTCTGGACATCCACACACCACACAGTACAGTGACAGCAGATTCTACCATCCTTGGAAAATGGCAGGAAACACTCGAGATGAAGCACTGGGTCAAGTACTTACTTTAAATAATAGTAGCATTAATAGTGGCATTGTAACAAGTAACACACAGGTAACACTTGATACTATTTCTACACATCCTATTTTACCCTAAACAAGTGAGTTTTTGGTGGCCCAAAGCTTATGAACCCTAGTTCACATGGTAAGAAATTGCCATTCATCATAATACAATGCACAGTAAATGCCTGGTAAAAATTTCAGTGTGTTGGGCAAGACAGGTCCAAGTGGTAATATTTCTAATAGTTCATAATTTGTTTACACAGACATCATCCCTAAATACAGATTTTAAATGTTCTTTATTTCTTATAACGTCCATTTCTAAAACAGATTTCCTGACTGTAAGCCTCGCTGAACTACCCGTAATATGGGTACTGCAGCCTGCTGAGCAGCATTTAAGGTGGAACAGATTTTAATTCTAATGACGAGCTTGCAATTTATTCATACAGTTTCATAAATCTTTTGATTGTATGTATACTTTTAGTATGAGTCTGGGCTTTTGAGCTGCATAAAATTTGTCACGTCATGCTTACATGCCTATTCACTTGTGCTAGTGGATCTGGTCTAATGCCTCATCAACAAATAATTTGCCTAATTAGTAATCAGTAACGAGCCATGTAAATGAACCTGCATTTATACCGTTCCTATCTCACATAGTATTTAAATGATTAAATGCAAAAAAGAAGAGAAAGCTGTACTGTACCGGAGCAGGGTGATGTTCTTGCGGGGGACTTCCTTCAGCTCACTGAGGGAGGTGGCCTTGCCAGCAAAACAGTAGTTAGGGTTGTAGTCTGTCATGATAGTGGATGAACGGATCTTGCTGAGCTTGTACTCTGGGCTCTGGAGACGGATTCGCACAGCATGCAGGTGGTTCTTTTTCCTGTAGTAGACTAGCAGGAGACAAAAAAGGATGATTGATTTCAAAGTTTTAAGTATTTTCAAAATGTGCCACTCAGTAAAGGAGAATACATTTATGGTGCGTGGCATATTCTGAGGTGTATCATGGAATTAACTCTGCCTTTAGCCACTCAGTAAGCCATAACCCGAAGAAAACAGCAAACAAAAAGGTACTTTTAACAGCATTTCAGCACGGCCTTATAAAAGACCCAGACAGGAAAAATAATAGCTAAGTGCCATTATAGAATCAGTTTCTTTGGCAACTAAAGAGCTAGAGGAACAGCTGGAAGCACTTTAGAAGAAAACACATACACACACATACACCTGAACAAACAGATGTTCCAAAAATGAATTGCAAAACAAAATGAAATAACCATGTCCATTTTGGTGTTTTAGGTTCTATTCTGCTTTATTCAATTTGCAGTCAGTCCTCTCTTCAAACATTCCGTGAGCAGTGAGGACTCACCCTCAAATCAGGCGGCCCACAGCCCAAATGCAGGTTGGTAGTCTGCCATGGGGGGGTGCTGCGTGGAGGTCAGAGGTCCCCTTTATGCCATCGAGCTGAAGTGGCCCGGCAGGAGAGCTTGAGTGGGAGTGAGGCGGGAGAGGGGTAGGAGGCGGAAAGAGAAGGACGTAGTTCTGGCACTGTGGCACTGTGGTGCAATGGGGTGGGGATAGGGCATGGGGTGTGTAGGCTTGGGGGGCCATGTATAGACTACCAACCTGCATGGGGAAGAGCTCAGGTGAATACACACCATTAATCTTCCTGAGGTCTCTCAAATTCATTTGCAGTATTATTTGCAATCTTACTGCTGATTTATTGTGATCTGTGGGATTTAATTGGACTGTGCCTGCACATATTTTGGAAGGTTTGATGCATTAAGTTGAACAAGTAATGAAGGCAGGATGGCAAACCAAGAATGTCAATGAAACACTGCAGTTATTTTTCAAAGAAAACATATTGAATCAAAATGTGTTCTGTTTTAGTAAGAACATCGTAAACTTTTATTTTAATTATTTAACTTTACAATAAACCTCTATGTTGTTGCTATTTTATTAATTGCTGTAGAAAATACAACAAATCATGACATACTGGCTAACCATTAGTGCGCAGATCAGATTTACAACAATCAAAACAGCATTAACATTTACCTCTAAAATAACCAGTAACAAAATCACCTTCCAGCGCTTTACATTTACACACATCATTACAAACTCTCCAATTGGCATTGTTAAGGCATAATTCTCCTTAAAGAAGAACTGAAAAATAAACAGTGAAAAGTATATATGTTTTTCACCACTGCTGATTTACCGGCCAAGTGATAGCTAAATCTTATAAGCTTCCCATGAGAACAATTTCAGATTTTCACACCACAATACTCTCACATTTATAGGGGTAGAGAAATTTCCTCAAGTGATTATTTTAAAAAGACATTTCAACAAAATATAAACAATATAAATTAGCAGCTTTAAGGCTCAATATAACTGAGAATAATATGGTATTTTGCACCAAATAGCAATGGATAAGCAGTTATGTCTGCTTCCTGTTATTAATTTGGTGTTTTGTCATGATCCTGGACATTCCCGGAATATGTACTCCTGTCCAATGCTCTCTTGAGTGCTGTTTGCCGTATCCAGTGCTTGCTCTTGTGTCTTTTGTGTGCGTGTTCCATGCCTGTGTGAGGGCCCACATGCCCCATTTACTAAATTCCCATTTTGTGACTTGTGCGTTTGCATCCACCTTTCTTTACACCACACATTCCTGACAGAATGATAGAGCAGGAACTGGATACGTTAAGGGTACATTTATACTAGTAATTACAGATGATAAGAATCAAGGTATTCATGGGTCCACAAGACATAGCAAACATGAAACTCCGCTTAGGAGAACATAGGACCAGAGTGGAAACGTCTGGAATCATGACACATTTGTTCCTTCTTTTTTCCCTTTTTTTTAGAAGCTTTTGCACAGAATAACACAAATTTAATGAGAAAGCCAGATATGTGTGACATGGGTGAATTTGGGATATTTTGTGAAACATAAAATACAGGAGGAAAATGTTTGGCTCATAGCTCCCCTAACAAACATGCTAAGACAAACAATTGGTTGTTCTCACCAGCTGCTTTCACTCTGCACGAAACACTCTGCAATAAAGTATGAAATCTGGCTGGGACCCTGACAAACTTTCCCAGTCTTTTTAATTTTAACACTTCTATTTAGGATTGTTGTGTTTTTATTATGTCATGATGTTGAAATAAAATATCCCTGTTCCAAAATGTAGTAGACTACATAGATCACAGGAATTCATTTCAATTTTTCATTGGTGCACATTCCAATAACAGCATGGTGTGCATGGCTAAAAGCGGTAGATACTGTTCCAAATGACTAAAAAATAGTCACATGCAAAAACATAATGAAGGAAATGAAATAATTTTGTAATAACAATTGATAATATTATAGTGATAATATTATAATGATAACATCAAAGTCGATGAAAGGTGGAAGGCACAGAGTTCACACAGAACTGAAAGAGTCTCTTACTGAGTGTGAGGCTGGCACAAGTCAGAATGATGCCTGTGACTACTGTAGATGCCACCACAGCCAGGGTCAGGGAAGGTGACAGGTACCCATCAGGTAGGGGGCCTGGTGGTGGAGCTGGGGATCAAATGTGAAGAGCACCTTCAGAGAACATGACACATCTAACAATAAACACCAAGACATGTACAACAAAATGAACCTTTTTTATTACTTGGATTTCACATTTCAGTTTTTCATTCAGAGGTGTGCCAACAGTGTTCAAATAAATCTACCTTCAATACAATTTACTTTCTCAGCATTAACATGCTTACACGTTTGGTGATTAATAAAGCAAAATATAAAGAGATTTACAGAGTTAATCAAAATAGTTCGTTTTATTTGCTGAAAATTCTGCATTTGTCCTCTTGTCAGGCAGAAAAGAATGCTTGAGAAAAGTACCTGTACAGGTGACATTGTCAGAAGCCAGCACATCCTCCTTATGGCAGAGGCACACAATGGCTCTAGTGTCCTCATTACGTCTGCAGTTCTGGGACTGGCAGTGGCTGCAGTTTAGGTGCACTTCAATCTCAACCTCACCATGGCTCTCCATTGCTAGGTAGAAAAATACAATGGAAAAATAGGGATTGCATGAACCTGGACCAAATGATCACTTCTAAACTCAATTCTGTATGCGTAATTGTGTTTTTTGTTTTGTCCTGGGTCTGTTTTTTGTGTTGCAGGATGCCCTGGTGGTGATAGCTAATTTCTTCATCCTGTTCCTGCTATCCTGCTAATTAGGGATAGCTCTGATCCCATTTTTCCATTCACTACAAATCACCCAGGCACCTATTGCTGTTATTTCCAGTGTAGCGGTGTGGGAGGAGGGTTTGTCCCTTTCTTTGTTTAACTCTCATTATTCGATTCATTGTATTTACATATTTTTCATAAAATGTTAATATTTGGTTAAAAACATTGCTGTTTTATTTGCTTTATTGTTTTATTTTTATTCCTTTGTTAAAGTACCTAAACTGCCACTTATCAATTTTATGGCAAGTACATATTCCAGCTGTATTTGATTAAGACTAAATAATACTATATAAACACATCTAAGTACATGTAAAGAACAAAGCCGACAATGATTAGAAGATAAATTACAACAATATTGCTGTATTGCAATATTGTGCAGAAAAATGTATCTTCATAATTTCATGCTAATTCTTTTACAGTCATACTGAGGCCAACTCTGTGCAACCTCATAACTCGAATAATATTCAGTTCCATCTTGTCCCATTTAGCCATTTAGGTTGAAACACTTTATCAATCTCAGACAAGAGGCTGATACCTGCAAGAGGAAGCACAAATATTTCTCCTGAAGGATGGACAAAGGAAACACCATCTTGTCCATCTGCAATGATGTCGTCAGTCAGTGAGGCATCGCCACCTTAAGTAAAAGAAGAGGGTCATGACTATGAGCTCACAGAGGGAATGGTTCATAATTGAGGGACAAAGTCAGTTCTTTGCCATGGAGCTAATAAAAAAAAAATGCTAATTCTGGTAAATGCACAATGTTCTTACAGTAGGAACCTTTATAAAGGCTTTTGAAGTGAAGTGATTGTCAGTAAGCACAGCACACGATGCTCACAATGAAATGTTTCCTCTGCTTTTAACCCATCACCTTGGCGAGCAGTGAACAGTCATGAAAGGCACCCAAGGAGCAGTGTGTGGGGCTGGTTCTTTGCTCAGTGGCACCTCAGTGGCTCCTTGACAGTTTGGGATTTGAACCGGCAACCTTCCGATTACAGGTCTGTTTCTTTACCCACTAGGCCACCACTGCCCCTCATTTGAAGCCAGAGAAAGAATTTTTGTCCCTGGTTTTTCTTTCACAGTTCCCATAAGACATCCTGTCAGGCTTTGTTATTCTCTACTGCACACCACACCACTAAAAAATCCCTACACCCCTACCCTGCACCAACATGTAATGTCACTTCTGCTGTCAATACACGTGTGGGGGGAGTTGGATTAGATATTTAACCTGCAGTCATTTTCTGTGAAAAGATGTTAAAGTTGACCAACAGAAATGCAATTACTGGCAATATGACAAAATATCAAATGTTTGGACCAAAAAAAAAAATCTAGGTGCTTTTGTGGGACAGCCACAGTCTCTCCACACAACAGCCAAAAACCTCAGATTGTTACTTCGGACTATCTAAATTAATGGGGCAAATCATAACTGATCTTTTATTGGTCACAGAACACAAAAACCACATGTATATAATCAGTATTAGTATTTCTGCTCTTTTTTATTATGCTCTTATTTTTCTCCAGGCTATACTACCAGCATAGAGTATTACCAGTAGAGGTTGCATATGCATATTTTTGTATATATACTACAGGCCAAAAGTTTGGACACACCTTCTCATTCAATGTGTTTATTTTCATGACCATTTACATTGGTAGATTCTCACCGAAGGCATCAAAACTATGAATAAACACATGTGGAGTTTCTGTAAATTACAACATTTGAAATAGTCAGGGCTTACCTTTGTAACCGCCTCCACCCCCACCAGAGGAACAGGCACCTCCTCCTCCACCAAACCCTCCAAAAGTGTTCCATGCGAGTTTGGACAGTGCACGTAGACAAGATGAGCCTCCCTCACCGCCCTCTGCCAGAGACTTCCCTGCCCACAGGTAGCGTGTGGAGTCTCTCAACCCCCCTCCACCTCCTGAAACAACAGTAACGTCACTTAACTTGAACACAATGCTATTGTGACAAGTACTTTTGCCCAAATTATCTTTCCATTTAAATGCTACACTCTGCTTCTGCTTTCCCCCACTCATGTACACAGCAATTGTTTGGCAATAATAGTTCACACAAGGACACACCTTATCTTTTTCAGAGTTATGGACTGCAAAATGTCCCATACCAACCTAGTGATCAGCAGACTCCAACAGTGACTTACACATATGACCCATGGACTGAAAGTAAAAAAATAGTCAAACTGAGAAAGACCTGCAGCTCCAGTTTTGCCGTTGGTGGATGCTGCTCTGGTTTCATTTTCATAACGTTCCATCAGGGTCTGGTCCAAGTTGGACTCTGGGTCCTCAAAGTAGGCCTTCCCACCACCTCCAGCAGCAATAAGGAAAGGCACCAGCTCCCCATTCTCCATCTGCAGCATGAGGATACCATACAGCCGTCTTAAGTCACAGGCAACCAAGGAGGGAAATATCTCTCAATATGTGCTCTACATCACTTCACAGACAACTTCCAAATCATTTCAAGATGACACAAAAATGTTTTTGGACCTCATTGGTAATATATCCAGACACATCTGTCACAGACCTAATCTCCATGCTCTGCACAAGAGTCCGTGTCTGGCATTGGCTTGCATGAGGAAGGACACATGAGGTCACATACAGTGTGAGTATGACATGTGGTTTGTCAGCTCTGGTATGGTCCACAGTCAAATTGTTACACTGTTGCATATATTCCATTGTTTTCTTTCTTAACCAGAATATAAAAAATAATTAGTTAAAGAATTAATGACTAAACCTGCATTTTATTAGAAGTTAGAATGACAGTGTCACACAGGTCAAGATTGTCTTGGAGGTTAAACACTCTCTAAATACATCAGGTGAAAAAAGTCTTACTTTGAATATGTAGGTGGCACCACCTCCTCCCCCTCCACCTCCAACCCACTGGGAGTCTTTGCCCTCTGTAGCCCAGCTATCCTCTATCACTGACGACTCACCCAGACAGATTTTTTGGGTCAAAGGGTTTCTCTGGGAAGAAATAGAAAAATACATGAAAACAGTCAGCTTTGGAAGTTTCAAGTCAATGTATAATGATGTGGTACTGAAAAATTACATTAAAAATGTGTAGAGCATCATCATAGAACAGCGCATATGCTATCAAAACTGATCAGCACAATAAATTTCCTTCCTCTCTATTTAAGAAAAGTGTTTTTCCTATATTTCTATATTCTATATTCTATGTGCAATAAAGCTACTTTATCCAACCATGTATTCTTTAAACCATTGGACAAATCTGGGTGGGATGACAATGATTGCCACTGAAGGGTGTAGAAAATCTAGAAATCCAACTTACCCCAGGGCATGCATCCTCACCCTGGTGTCCTACCAGGATGTAGAGGACCTCCCCTTTCTCCAAAGGAAAGATGGCAGAGATAATAACTCCATGAGAGCGCTTGTTGTGGTTTTTGGCTCCTTTACCTCCTGCCGCTCCATATGCAGAAATCCTAAGGCATTGCAAAATCTTGAATTAAAACGCAATGCTCAAATTTTGTTTTTATTTTGCTATTCTATTAGATAATCTGCCATGTGCTAGTTGAATGAACAGTCATGACTCAAATGCCTCATGGTAAATGGCAAAGAACTCACAGAACTTGGCTGGGTGGTCAAAAAAGAAACCAAAATCAACACTTTAAGTAGCAACAAATATAAACGTACAACTACCTATTTTAATTATGATGGGCAGCGGAAAAAGGCTATGCATAAAAACATCTGAAATAAAACCAGGACACCCAGGGAGGACATACTACAAGACCCTGATTAATGACAGGGTTGTTACAGCAATTAGACAAACAGAGACAAAAAAGCTGTCCTCCTATAGGCCAGTGGACTATATTCATGTTTTTGGTTCAGGAACAGTTGACTGCATCAAGGAATGGTAGAGCCAGGCTGCATTCACAGTCATGTTTAATTCTGGTCACTGGCACAAAATGAAACCAAAGGTACACCTCTTACCTGACGTCAATAGCCTATTTCAGCACAATACATAAAGAGCTTTACTGAAGTGACTGCTTAATGCTGTCTCAAAATAGTCTCAAAACAGTTGAGCATCTGTGCAATGTGCTAGAAAAACAAGCAAGGTCTCAACATTGAGGTCTAATGCCAGAAACCACAGGACATGTGGACAAGGTCGAGTGGAGTCTACTGGCTTAATGAGTCACAGTTGTTTTGGGTGGCAGAAGAAGGATCTGCACTATAATGATAGCATGTGGTTCTGATGCTCTGGCTGATTGGTGCATCACCACAGATTAACACAATCAGGACAATTGGGTGGACAAGACGGTGGCACAGGAGTGCATTATGTGGATGTGACATAATTGGTCCTGGCTGTTTTCATTAAACCAGAAGGTTTCATAAATGGTGAGTGTATGGACAGTTGACTTATGGGAGACACCCAGCTGGGCTTTACACTTTCAGCCACAGAGTAACATGCTTGCAAAAGACTGTGACTAACCTAAGCCATCAATTGCTTTCACATGGCAAATGTTAGAAGGTCTATCTACAAGCATTCAATTAATTTCGCTCGTCAAACAATGGAGCCACAGAGGCAAAGGTGTGTGTGTGTCTGTTGTCATTTTTCCACCCTGAGCCTTAGGAATGTCCAATCCTGTGAGTCTAATTTCAATGAAATCCCATGACAAAGTTCGAAAACCGTAGTTTGTTCAAAGCTGAAGTGAGTGGAAAATTGTAAAAGCGCTCACAGAGACAATAATACTTTTACAGTGAACTACAGATGGGGTCTTGACTATCACCTTTGGGTAAAGCTGCTATTCCCTAGCCTCCTGGAAAATAGCTGTCTTTCTGCAGCAGAATACTAACATAATTACACATACTCACACACTCACAGTCTACACCCAGTGGCCTTTCTCTCACCGCTTTTAGACAGTCCACGCTGTGCCATTAAAATAATACATAGACTCCAGTACATTAAACATATAATGTACACAAGCATATAATGCTTATAATGCTTTTTTTCTGTAGAACTCGCACCAGCTGCATTCAGGAGCATGACGGTCTGCACTTAATCAAGATTCACTCACTTGTATCTGTTGGTGGCAGGAACTCTCCACATCTGCACCCCCTTGAGTGGCCCCTCTTTTCCCACGATGACACTAACGTTGGTATTCCTATAAGCACTATCACACTGGGCCTGGGTGGGGCCACGGGGACCACTGGCCCCACAGGACGTGAACCACCAGGACATCTCTATGAAAAAAAAAGGTTTCCTAGTTGTGAATCTGCTAAATGACTGCAGGTCAGGTCAGGTTTTATGGAATTTTGGAATATAATATTGTATTAATCAGGGACAAGCTTTTTGGTGATATACTGTCTTGTGACAATTTTTTGGCAGTAAAAAAATAACGTGTAATGTCATATAATGAAAGACGTGATTTATAAGATTTAAAATTCACCAAATTAATCTAATTTACCGGAAGGTGAGGGTTCGGGCAGAGGGCTGAAGAAGTCCAGATCGGTGATAGAGCTGATTTCACGCAGAAATCCATGTTCATGCAGCAAGGAGTTCAAATCTGAAACAGGCCAAAAGTTCACACACAAACACATACAGGGAGAATGTCACCCTAAACAAATAACTTTCCTCAAGTATCAAAGCAAATTCTTATTTCATTATGTTCATACAGGACAGAAACTGACTGCAAAACATGTGAGTGGGTCTAGCTTTCTAAATCACAGTAGAGATTGTCTGTCTTACTCACAGTTTGGGTTACATTTACAGTTAGTCAAAAAATAAGGAATATGTAGACCTCTGAATGAAACATCAGATTCTCCTACGTTCCACATTTCCATGACAATGTTTCAAATTCATCAACAAAAAGATAGAATTAGACAATTTATCATTAAAAATTAAAGGTTTAACATTAAAATATATGTTTTGAATATGCTTAAGAATTATTATTATTAAGATTTATTAGACATTTTGATACAACTTTTTCACACTGACTGCTTAAATTTTAAATTTTAAAATTGTCTCAGTGACCATAGCCAGACTAACTTTTTTCAAAGCAAGATGCTCCCAGGGTTATTTCATCCAAGGCAATGTCAGCATATGAGCCTGGACCCCAGAGGGCTCGTAACCTGATTTGAAACCTTCAGAGGAAAACAGAACACCACACTGTCTGACATTCATCAACAAGTTCTTCAGTTATCAACAGGACCCTTTTATTTATGAACTGTCCTCAGCAGCACACCATACCCGCTGAGAAGCTCTGAAATAGGCAGAGTAACGTCCTGCCAGCTGTCCTTCCACTGCCCAGCCCTCTCAAACTCCAGCGGCAACACTGCAGTACCATTGGTCTCCACTGAGAGCACCACTGTGCCATTAAACTCCCCAAACTGGTATAGGGAGAAATGCAACTACACAAACACACACACATAATCTTGGTTGGCAAATCATTGTATTTTGAACATATTGTCGTGTTCTGATCACACTCAAATGTCTATATTTCATAAATTGCTAACTAAATAAAACATTTCAAGGATTTTTGATTTTTCAAAAAACCAACCACAATGAGTAAAATTGTGAAGATATTCATTTCAGTACACATCCCATTTTTAAATTTTTGTGAACTGCTATTTCTTCATTTCACTTCACTTCAAAACAAGTAGTTTGCATTAAAAAGCTGAATTGTACATTGTAATGTTGTACTATTGAAAATGCGTAATGGAAACACACACAAACGAAACTACAAAAAAATGTTGTCATGAATTTTCTGGTATTAAGTAAATGTGAGTTCATGGAAAAACAGCTGTCCACATTGCTTAGATTTAGTATAAAAGTTAAATGGAAATATGGCTACTGTCTACAGCCTCTGTGCACCCCCTTCTCTCACCTGGCAATCTCTTCTGGAGACTGTGGGGGGTAGAGGGGGGCTCTGCACCATTGCCTCCCCCCCAGTGTTTTTACCTCGAACCTTCAGGAACAGAAAATGACCTGAGGAAAGAATTATACCTTTAAAAAAAAAAAAAAAAAGAGCCTACAAAGAACCAAAGAGGAGATGAGATGAGACCTGGGACTAGTCCTTTTTTGGCACCCACCATGTTTGGACTACTTCCAAACATGTATTTAAGCTCTCATCAAGCACCACAAAACACAAGCTTAGTTCCAAAAATCTGTGGCTTGAACCAAAAACAAGAATCTAGAGACCATACACATGATTTTTAACAGTTAATGCAATAAGAGCAGCACAGCAACAAATATCATAGCACAGCACTATATCACCCAGAGCAAGCTCCTTGATGGCCCCTAAATCACTTCCATGTTCTCTGAAGGCTAAGGAAGATCACTTCATTTTTTTGTGATCCAATGTGCTGTTCCCAAGAAAATCAGTATGGTCTTTAGTGAATGCTTTGGAAGGCTACAACTATGTGAAAAATCCCATAAGCAACATAAATAGCTGAAGGCACTGGAAAGATGATCTTTCCATGCACTCTTTTATGCTCTCATAATGTCTTTTCTGACCCAGAGAGTAAGAAAAAAGTAAACATTTCATAAAATAAAATTTTAAAATGTATCTTCGATTAATGGGTATAGCACATGGGTATAGCTAACATAGCAATAATAATAATTTTGTTATTGCAATTAAATAATATTTAACATATTCCATTCAACATAGTAAAGGGATTCACTTACTTCTAAAAAAGTATTAAATTAATTCAATTAAAGTATCTCACATCTGATAAATGAAGCAGTGCAAAGAGACACTCCACACTATTCTTTTATGAGACACTTTGTATGTATGTTTAAATAGCTTTTTAATATCTATTGAATGCAAAAGGCCCATTCAGAGGGTAAAATTCAAACAAATTCAACAGTTGTCTGTTTTATGCAGCCTTGATGAGTCTTGAACTATCATGAGTCTTCTGGTTATAGCCATTGTCAGAAATACTTATTTCAATTGATAATACAGCTTTGAAAATAAACTGAATGTGATGGCAAACTGTAAACACAAAGTTAGAGTCAATCTTGTCATCATTCTAAGTCATGTCCTTGAAGCAGGGTACTGACAGTCATGACACCGTCTTATGAAAGAGGTTATGTTTCAATCTATATATTTAGATGTTCAATGGCAGAGACAGTTTTCATAAAGTTCAATGCTATAGGGGATTCTTACTTTACCTTGAGTCAGCTGCAGAGTGGTGCCCAGCAGGTATGTACTTGAAAGACTTTGTCCACTAGTCAGAGACCAGCTGGATGTCCCATCCCTCACTAACCACCCACAGGGACCGGACTCAAACAGGCAGCGAGAGCCTAAGGGCATGGAGTCTGGAGGAATCAGATTAGAGTAAAATTAACTTTATTGTCCTGGAACAAAAAAGCTATGCTAATGGTCACATTTTCAAGTTTATAGCTCCTGCTTATTGAACTATTAAATCTGTGCTCATTTTTATCCTCTCCTCTCAGTCTGACCTCATTATCACCTAAAGACTTAGTGTGTGGATTTACAATCAGAGATTTCATTTTAGTTTTGTTCCTGGCACAATTGATTATATTCTGCCTTCTTGTATGAACATTATATAAAATGTAAAAAAAAATGTAAAAGATAATTTACAAAATTTAGTTGCTTTTAAATTGGCTTTCAATTGGTCTAGTTGGCTATGATAATCCAGTCCCAATCCTCTTATGTAAGTGGATAACAACCATTGCCTAGCAAATAGCGTGTTCTTTGACTGTTGAATTACATATATCTTCTGCTCTGAGCTACCCCTGGAACTAACATGAAGGGCAACAGTTATCAAGACAGATATTTGATCAATTTAAAATATCTATTTTCATGAAATGAAAATGAAAGACTTTTGGTGGATTATAAGAAAAAGTCAAATATTGGGGTAAACAAATCATTAGACCCATACTAAAATGTTATTAGGAATTTATCGAATCAGTTAAACACCATGGCCATGCATTTATTTGGTGTCTGTTTAGAGCAATAACAAACCATGGTTTAAAAGGAGATTTAAATACTATAATATTTATAAGGATTTGTAAGATGGGACATTCTGCGGGACCACGATACTTTTGTCTTGTGGAGAGGCAAACACCTCTTTGTTCTCATGACCATTTGGTAATAATGGTCTGTGGGGGTCAGTCACCTGTTCTTAGTTCTTCCGACCATTTGGTAAATAATAGGCAGCCATGTGTTTTTGAGATCGCCTGCTCTCTTTGTCTGCCCCAGACGGGAGACTCCGAGGGCGTGACGACAGAAACAACAAATTCTGATTGGTCTGTAGCAACTTCCTGTAAGTCAAATGTATAAAGATTGTTCACTTGTGGTCTTTGGGACTTCCATCTTCTTTTCCATCGGGAACTGAGGGGAATTTTCCCATCAGTACCTGAGTCTTTTCTATTTTCACATTTTTCTCATGTCTTTTCTCTCTTTTTCCCTACCTTTTCTCTTTCTTTTCATTTTGGTTTTCTGTGTAACATTGGTACCTTTTTTACATACATTATTCACATGTAACTGCAATAATAATTTACTGGTGTTAATAAATTAGAAACTGTTCATTATTTTAATCTCTATGGCGTCATGCCTCTTTCTGCCAGGTAACATCAGGTTGGAGTGGTTTGTAATACAGTGCTTTTGTGTGTAGAGAGAGAGTTTTTTCATTCCATTGTCCACAGTTTTACAATGATGGTCAGTATACTAGTGCCAAACATAAAATTTGAGCTGGCTGTTAAAAAGGCTAAAGCCAACTACAAGGCCAATCTTAAATCCAGACTGTGCCCAAAACAGCAAGAGTGTTTGGCAAAGTTTACAGCAGATTGCCAACTGCACTAGTTAAACTAGCCAATTTTTGGATTATATAGCCTTTCCAGATTCACCATTCATGATTGAAGCACAATGTGAGACAGAACTTTAGGAAAGAAGCCTGTCCTGACTAGGTTTGTCCAGCCACCGGCAGTTGGTGCACTGTGATGTGTCTATAGTATTCACAGGCATTTTAACGGTTCTCTAAAAGAAGGTAAGACATATGCTTGCTTTGAGGCATGCTTTGATTCCGCTAATCTCTAGACTCAGTCCCTCCAGGAATTTGCTATGTTGCGATCACATCAATTAATGCCAAATTCAGCCAATCAGCATGAATTATTTGTGTTTTTCACTCACTGCATCTTAATTGCAAGTTTGACCTATCACAGCACTTCCTAAATTTTGCGTCACTCAAATATGATCAGTTTTAACTCCATGTTACTGAACATGCAGACGTGTGACAGGAATGCTGCAAATTTACCCTCAAAGCACTTGTAGACATGTGCGACCAGTTGAGGCAAATCACTTATTTCAGCAATTTCACAGCAACCTTCCCCAAAAAAAAAACTTTTGTCGCAACTTTTCACTAAAGTCCTGACAAGAAAGCAGCCCTTTAATCAGAAGGTTGCCGGTTCGAATCCCAATCCACCAAGGTGCCACTGAGCAAAGCGCCGTCCCCACACTCAGCTCCCCGGGTGCCTGTCATGGCTGCCCACTGCTCACTAAGGGTGATGGGTTAAAAGAAGGACACATTTCGTTGTGTTGTGCTGTGTATCACAATGACAATCACTTCACTTCACTTAACAATTGTGACTGTCATTATGAAATGACTAGTGGTTGAAAAACATCTCCCCACTAGTATAAAAATGCCTGAACTTGTCCATTTCAACACGTTTAAGGTGTCTGAAGCTGGGATGCTGCATTTCCATAGAGGTAATAGAGTCTTCATAAATTGTCTGTTGCAGTTTTTTTGGTAACAGCTTAATATATTATAAGTCAGCTCTGATCACAGTCATCAGGGCAGCATCAAAATTTATTGGGCTAGAACTTTCTAGCATTACTTCTAGCATTACTCTTTTCTGCATTCTCAAAAACTAGACAGATGATAATTAAATATCTCCTCTCACACTGCCAACAACCAATTCATCCTCTTAACATCAGGCAAAATGGTCAAAAGTATAATGTCTAACTCCACTAGATTCTCGAACACCACATATCCTCAGGCAGTGTAGGCGCTCAACTTTCCTCATCTATCATTATCTGCTCTCCACTCTAAGATATGTCCCCCTTTTTCAAAGCACATGCACTTTTGTTTTATTCATTTATTCATACATAGTGGTCTTGATTTCAGCATATATTTTTATGCTGCCCTATGATTTAGTTAGTAGACTTTTAGTTATCCTTTGCGTTATCCTTTGTGATACACCAAACCAAAATTAGTCCAGGGTGGGTGTCCCTGTGACTACTGATTGATAGTTGTTCTGTATAAGGGTGTCTGCTATGTGCCAAAATGGATCTATATTTTATGGTCTGATGAAAAAAATTGTTTTGGGAAATAAGCGTTTTAGGAGAAATAGGCTGGTGGTTCTGTCTACACAAGAAAGGGCCTAGGATTCTTCAAGAGGTTCCATGAAAAGTAAAGGTCTTGGACAGATTTTGTTTTCATTGCGACAAGAAGCATTTGTACTAAGATCAGAGGGCAGAGGTGGCCTAGCAGTTAAGGAAGTGGCCCCGTAAAAAAGGGTGATGGGGCAGTGGTGGCCTAGCGGTTAAGGAAGCGGCCCCGTAATCAGAAGGTTGCCGGATCAAATCCCGATCTGTCAAGGTGCCACTGAGGTGCCACTGAGGAAAGGACCGTCCCCACACACTGCTCCCTGGGCGCCTGTCATGGCTGCCCACTGCTCACTCAGGGTGATGGGTTAAATGCAGAGGACAAATTTCACTGTGTGTGCTGTGCTGCTGTGTATGAAGTGACAATCATGAAGTGATCACTTCACTTTAAAGATCATGACTGATTCTTAAGAAACAAAACACTGTGAACCACATCACTATGTGCTTTAAACATTTATATTTATGACATTTATCAGACGCCCTTGTCCAGAGAATGGATCCAGCTGACACTCACCACATATGGAAGCCTCATCCTCCCCCAGAGGGCAGTCTGTGTGGAAGTCACAGACCTGATTTTTAGCAATACAGCCACCAAAATTACAATGGAAAGTTGAGTCATCACAGTCTCTTCCCACCTCCATATCTTCATCATCTGCAATAATTAATATAACAAAAGCAAAAACATTTTCAGCAATACAACAATCCAAAAATTATGCATTTTGAAAAATAGTTATTCAGATAATAATAAGATTTTCAGGCATAATAGCCAATCGGTTTGTGCTACATTCCCTGCTAAATATATGAATTGCTGGTTCAGAGCTGTAATAACATGCTAAATGTTAAATTAAATTGATTTCCATGGTAGCAATGGTAATGGAGATGACCTTTAGAGTGTTCCTGTGGGGATGGCTTTAACCTACACTGGTGAAATGACTCAGTCATTCTATATTATGAAGAAATGCTACCAGTGACATTGTGATTAAATACATATGCAGGTTATTTGGTAGATTGTGTGGGGAAGGATTGGTAGATAAATCAGTGATGAATAGCATATGTGCAATTTTCTTTCTTTTAATTCATAAAACTGCAGAGATAGCAAAATTGAGCAAATATGGAATTCAGATGGTAATTTGACAGGGCAAAGTCTTGGAATATGTAAGCATTGGGAGGGGGTAATTGGTGTTGGACAGTCTGGACAGTGCGGATTCACAAGGAGACAGATCAGAATGGTACGCTATGAACAAAAGTATTGGAAGGCTTAGCCATGACCCAATAGGACTTTTTATGACATTCAATTCTACATCCAAAGGCATCATGATTGAGTTGGTCTCATCTTTTCTGCTGAGCAGATTAAAATCGAACAGAAAGGCACTTCGGTGAAACGTATTTATCCAGGAGAGCATTTGCAGTAACTGACATTGGACAAAAAACTTGGACAAGACAAGACAATCGCCATTCTAGTTCATCCCAAAGATGTCAGGGCTCTGCAATGGTTAGTCAAGTTCTTCATCAGTGATATTTCTTATATAGAAGGGCACATTCATGCTCAACCTCAAATTTGGAAGTGAATAACTGTCAGAAATGTCTTGCTGCATCTTTACTGCATCTAAGGGCTCCAGTCCAACACCTGAAAAACAACCCCACACCACTAAACCTCCTTCAACAAACTTTACAATAACCCAAGCATCAATCAAACCAAGATGCCCCAATCAGACTAAATGTCTTGGTTTAGATTCATTCAGGCAGAGGATTCATTACTCCACAACGCTTCAACTGCTCCAGGACGAAATTTCAGGGAAGATATGTGATTGACAGAAGGGTAGAGTAAACTAATGTAATGTATAAATATCTCGTTTAGATCATTAATATGTACAGACATTCCATTTTAAAATCTGAATGGTGACAGCTGCTTCCATGCAGGGACTCACGGAGTTCACAGTCCCTGAGATCAAGTGAGTCCAGAGCCACCACACCCATCTCCTCCTCTTTCACACAGCTGGTGTACAGCAGCTCTACTTGAAAGGGCTCATCCACCTGGCCAATCTGTGCCTCCATGTCCTCCCACTGGGCCCTGGAGAAGAGAACACTGTTACAAAAGTTTTGTGTGACTGGCAGTCAGATTAATATAATTTACTATGGAATGAACCTGATATCTGTTACAACATTGATGGCATGACGAGGCAGGTGAACAGAGAAGATGAAAATAGATGACGAGGAAGAAGGACGCATTTGCATGATGTCACGAAACTGGGTTTTAACAGGATAGGGGAGACATCAGGCAATAGGTGAACATGTAACACAACAAAGGATCCCGGACCGGAGTAACTCCTATCAGACTGGATCATGGCAGTACCCCCCCTCTTAGGCACGCCCACTGGAAGTCGTGCCTAAGTCCTGCGGAAGTCCTGCGCAGACGGCTTCAGGCCAGTGTGGTAGCGGCACCTCGTCAGTACCACACTGCAGGCGCCTGCTGCTCACAGTCAATCTCCGTCTCGCCCCGCTGAATGGCCGCTCCTCACCTTCAACACCACCAGACACAGGACTAAGGGGCAGGGGTCGGCACCCTGCGGAAAATGAAGCCAAGGCTGGCCAGGGACAAGGAAGCTGGCGCCGTCCTCCTTTGATCTCAGCGGGGCACCGTCTGCTGGGTCCGAATGCGCGGCCAGGTCTTTCTGTTACAACCTTGATGGCATGACGAGGCAGGTGAACGGAGACAATGAGAATAGATGACAAGGAAGAAGGACGCATTTGCATGACGTCACGAAACCGGGTTTTTAATGGGTGAAGAACAGGACAGGGGAGACATCCGGCAACAGGTGAACGTGTAACACAACAAAGACCTGATGGCGAACAGAAATGAACAGGGCAGCTTTATACATTCGACACAGGTGAAAACGATTAGGGAACATTACACATGACAAACGTGAAACCCCTTTTGGTGGTCATAACAATAGCCTTAAATCCTTTTGATATCCAGTCAGTGTTTTCCTTTAATTTAATAACACTGAATAACACTGAAATTTCTATACATTTCCACTCAGGCTATTGCTATTCGCTTCACACTTCTTTGTATCACTTTCTCAGAGTGGCTTCTCACATTCCTCAGACCAATTTCCTCCACAGACTCCCCAGCTTAATGACTGTACACCCACTGTACACCCAGGGGAATCCACAGCATTACCAGACTTTTAGCTGTCACATATCAAACAGAAAAAAGCCCTTACATCCCAATCCCTTTATCAGTGCTCTGCCTAAGGGCTTTATGTAACACCTGCTCAGAAGCTATTTATAGAGAGACAAGGACTTTGGGAAACAGGCTCTTTTCCATAGGAGCCAACATGGGTGTCAGAAATGACAGGAGTGCAGCTCAAACCTTCATTATCCTTCAAATAGCATACTTCAGTTCCCTAGACACACAGAAGCCCAGGGAATCCATGAACTTTACTTTGTTTCATGTGCTGGAAAATGATAAACTATGCAGATTTTTCTACAGGACAGGATGTTGCTGCATTTACTGATGAACTGTCCCTGTAACTACTGATTGTAAGTTTCTGATTGCGGCAGGGGATAGTTCCAGTGTTGGTATTGTGTTATTATGTTTCCTGATTGTTATCACCTACATTTACAGCATTTATCAGACGCAATCAGTTACAGGGATAGTCCCCCCCTTGCTCAAGCACACAATGGTGGTGGGATTTAAACCTGGGTCTTCTGGTTCATAGGCGAGTGCGTTACCCACTAAGCTACTACCACCCTGTTTCTAAATGTATAAAGGTGCCCTGTTTGTGTCTGTTCACCATCGGGTCATTGTTTTGTGATTATTCCCTTGTCTTGATGTATTAAACCCCTGTCTCGTGACATTGTGTGTATACGTCCTCCTCCCTCCCCGCATCCAGCCATCGTGACAGCGTCTGATAAATGTTGTAAATGTAATTGTAAACTTACAGCCACTTACACCAGGACATCCTGGTCACAGAAGCTCATGATGCTGGAATGTCCCCGCATTGAAGACCAACTGAGATGTTCATTTAATGTGATCAAGGAGGGACAATTCACCAGGGTTTTATTTAATAAATACAAATAATTGATTATCTTTTTATGACATGCCTTGCACTGCGCTTGGTGTCAGGGAGTTCATGGTCAGTGTTCTCCCTTACTGCCATGTTAAACTTGATGTATAATGGAACACTTCACATGAATTTCCAATAGCAGTATTTTGTTGGTATCATAACACTAGGAGAGCTACTCAAGGTCTATTTTGCCCACCTTTAATTTGCTGTTCTTTTCACTAAAAACAAAAATATAGTTTTCTTGAGTGCATCTGTACCAGAGAATTGAGGCGGTTCTGGAATTAATTGTATTCCCTCAAGCATTCTGCGAGCTAAGGCCTGCTTTTTGTCAAGCATGGACAGTCTGCAGCTGCATTCTTAAGCAATTGATAGTTTCAAGCGATCCTTTTGATACACCCAGACACCTTTAAAGATTCCCTAACGCATTTCCTGTCCTCAGTTGCCATGACATAAGAAAACAGATTACGCCTACATCTGTGTGACGCACAGACACAGCCGTTAGCTTTACATGCTGTCCTGAGGTCTTTGGAACATCATATTACTGCCCTGTACTGTCCAAACCAATTACTGTATGTTCACTTTAATTTTAGGGTCCACTTTTAGAAACAAAATGCTTTTATCCATCTCAGAATAGCTATGCCCAGAATACAAAAATCAATACTAAGCACATCTTGGCCAACAAAAGCCTTGTACTTGCCATTTGTCTCTCCCTGACAAATGATGCTGTTGAGTGCCAGTAAGTAAACTGCAGTAAGTAAGCCTGCTCTGGAGTGGATCTTTTCATGGGACCCATCAGTATAATGAAGCTGGAGAGGAACAAACACAAAGCAGCTATTGTTTTACATTTTAAGTTCAAATACTCCAGTATGTGTTGGACCATCTACCTCTGTCACCCTCTCTTTCTCAGCACATACACTAATGTTTAAAACGTTACGGCCATTTGGAAATTGTTTTTGAATAAAAAAATACAAAGAGAATAATAATAATAAGTAATTGAAAATAATGATGTAGTCAAACACAGAGTTGCAAATATTTTCAGCTATACTAAAATTACTGAAAACGATTTTCTAAAAAACAGTTGAGTTTTTAAAGTGGCAGACTTGGGATAACAAACACAGCATTCCTTTGGAACATACAACTAATTTGATGTGAATACATTTGTTAATATTTGGCAGCCACTGATTGTGCAAATTCTCCCACTTATAAAGATGAAAAAGGTTTGTTTTTCACCATAGGTCATGCTGGAAGATCCAGCCACGTTTCATCTTCAATGCTCTCACTGATGAAAGTTTTTCCCCAAAATCTCACAATACATGGCCCCATTCATCTTTAATACGGATAAGTTGCCCTGTCCCCTTTGCAGAAAAGCAACCACAAAACAATGTTTTCACCCCCATGCTTCTCAGTGGGTATGGTGTTCTTGGGATGCAACTCAGCATTTTCCCCCTCCTAACATGAGTTCTATTTTGGTCTCATCTGACCACATGACATTCTCCCAATCTTCCTCAAGACCATCCAAATGGTCTCTGGCAAACTGTAGATTGCCCTGGACCTTTCGAGCGTTGCAGAATTTGAATCCATGTCGACGTAGTGCGTTAATAATAGTAAACTTTGTTACTGGGGTCCCAACTCTCTTCAGATCGTTGACCATTACCCCCTGTGTAGTTCTGGGCTGTTTCCTCATCTTTCTCAAGATCATTTGTACCCCAAAAGGTGAGCTCTTGAATGGAGGGCGAGGGAGATTGTTGGAGATTGTTGAGGACACATTTCGTTGTGTGCACGGCGTGCTGTGCTTGCTGTGCCTCACAATGACAATCACTTTCATTTGTCACTTTCTCTCAGTCTTGTCCCTGGTGTCCTTAGAAAACTCTCTGGTCTTGGCCATGGAGGAGGTTGGAGTCTGACTGTTTGAAGGCGTGGATAGTTGTCTTTTATACAGATAACGAGTACAAACAGTTGCCATTAATATAGGTAACGACTGAAGGATAGAAGAGCTTCTTAAAGAAGAAGTAATAGGTGTGTAAGAATTCTTGCTTGTTTGTTAATGCAAAATTCTTGATTTCTGCACAAATAAATTCACATTCAATGTGATTTCCTGGATGTTTTTTTACATTCTGTCTCTCACAGTTGAAATGTACCTATGATGAAAATTACAGACCTATCTTATGTCCCAAAAACTTACACAATCAATGGCTGTCCTACTGTATCCTTAAAGATTTCATATATGAAAGTTGTGTAGGCCAGAGTTTTTCAGTGCTAACCATAGTACATTTGATTTTTGCAGACCTTAACCACATCTGCCAAATATACCCAAAATAAAATGAATGAGCTAAACCATAAAATTGGCAGCAACGTTTCTTAATGGCTACAATGCAGCCTGCAATATCTTGCAATAGTGCTGAAAAGTCTGAACGGTTCTTCCTATGTTGGTTCATACAGTTCTTCCTTGCTATTGTTGATTTATAGGCATGCACACTCATGTTAAGAGTTTTTTGTGCTAATATACATTATAACAGGATAAAACTGACTGAAGATTGATTTATTAATTGATTGATTGATTGATTTCCAAGAGTACTGTGATTAGCACAAATGAGATGAACTGTCAAGAATATACAAAAACAAAACACTGACCTGCTGCCATCATGCGTTGTACCACGCAGCTGAGGAGAGCTCAGGACTGTCGTGGTGTCAGCAACTTTTACTAAGACCGACAGGTTTCCTGCCCATGGTTTAGACTGGAACCACACTAGATGGAGCTGGCACAGAGGCCCGCTGGGCATCAGCATTGGGCTGGTGATGTGAAAGTTGCAGGTTCCAGAAGGCAAAGATGCTGAGTCAGCAGCCAGAAGAAGGAAATGGCCTATGAAACCAAGCCTACTGTTAGTCAGATAATTACACAGGAATGCTGGATTGGCAGTGCTAATGCCAAAGACTAATGTAAAGAATTTTACAAAGATTTTGGTTTTTAAAAAGTTTTTTAAAATACAGTTTCTTTGTTATTTATAACAATAACAACTTTGTTGCTGTCTAATATTGCATTTACATTTACATTTACAGCATTTATCAGACGCCCTTATCCAGAGCGACTTACAATCAGTAGTTACAGGGACAGTCCCCCTGGAGCAACTTAGGGTTAAGTGTCTTGCTCAGGGACACAATGGTAGTAAGTGGGACTTGATCCTGGGTCTTCTGGTTCATAGGCGAGTGTGTTACCCACTAGGCTACTACCACCCATAACATCAGAAGGCTCGAGTGAGGATCGAACTAACGACCCCTGGTTTACAAGACCAGTGCTCTGGCCACTGAGCTATGAAGCCATGAATATTGGATGTAGATTCATTCTGCTTTTGGTATTTTGTCTGCCTAATTCTAAAGCCATGCAACATTGCATGTGATTTTAATGGTACTAATGAGCATGTACTGGATTATGAAATCATTGCTAGTTTCCCTAAATTTCTCCTGCATACAGCATCCCTAAACTAAGATTTCACTCTTTAGTGCAGCTACAATATTTTCCATTATCAATAACCGCTTGTTCTTCAAAAACAGGATTTGCAGTGGAAACCTTCAGTCCAAAACGTTCCTTGAAAAGTAGCTCCATTGCATATAAGCACATGATTCAAGGGTGACAGCCACATCAGGACGATTTTTCTCTTGCATGCCAACCTTCAGCTCAGATCTAATCACACATGATTGGGACCTTTAAATGCAGACGCTGGCTCATCAGCAGGCAGAACACTTTAGAACCTAATTTCAGCCAGTTACAAAATTATGCTGCCACGTCTTTAAAACTTAAGAGGATTGTTTCATACATTCTTCAACCCAATTTAACCTCAATAATAGATTTTTTTGGAGGGGGGAATCTTCTACATTGCGTGACTTTCAAAAGTTCAAACGTCCCATATAAAAAAAGAGGAAAAAAAGCAACATTATGCGTTTCAGTAATGTAATTAGCAGGTCAGACACAAGACAAGGCAAGTTGTATCCACAGGGCTGTACATTTACCTCCTGCACCTCCGACTGAGTGATCTGTGACAGGCTGCAAACCACGACGCTGCTGCGGTGATGTGACACGCCAGTCACCTCCACCGCTGTGACTGGACAAGTTCCAGGAACACGGGGACTCAAAGTCACAGTTGGCGTCTGCCGGGAATGAGTAAGCTTCATATCAGTGAGTGTTTGTTTGGGACAGAAAACAGAGAGGGAAAGAGAGTGATGAGAAATGAAGAGTCAGCCTTGAAAAAAATTGCATGGCGGGAGAAAAAATCTGAGGACAGATTTTGGCAACAAAAAAAAATCCAAATTCCCCCGAGCAGAATATGAGCATGCATTCTCAGTTTAAGGGACAAATCTACAAGCAATGAATAAAAATATCTGAAAAGAAAACATTTTTTTTCTCCCTGAAGGAGAACTAGAAGCCTTATTTTCACAAATTAAGCTAAAAGACCCTTGTTCCCACTCTGCGCAAGCAGCTTTCAAGTGAGTACATTTAGACCCAACTGTTCACATAATTACTTTACATCGCTGTGCTCAAACTCCAGCTCTGAAATGTCAACAAGATAATTATCTTTCATCTTTGTGTGGAATCCATAGAAGGTTCAGGAAGTGAGTTCTAGCAGAGATAATGGGAAAGTGCCTCATTTCATGAAAGCAGGAGCTTTTTGCAGATGTTGTCACACTGTGGCACCAATAGTGGCCACCACCCTTTCCCTATTTGTTTACACAATACCTGTTTCAAGTCAAAGGTCCAGTGTTAGATCTGTTCTATTCATTCTTGTCAACACAGGTTTTCACTTTATCAGTTTCATTTCCCTCACTTATTTCTGCCTTATGTCTAACTCTACCCTTATTTTTGAGTGTATTTGTGGTATTAGTGCCTGTTTCAGAGGATGCCTTGTTTGTGGATTCCTTTGCTTTCGTTATGAATATTACTCTGCTTTTCTGTTTTATTTTAAAAACTTGTCACCTTCTGGACTCATGTCCCCCACATGTCTTTGTTTCCTGCTCAGAGTTTTGGTTCTAAAGGGGTGGGCTGTGCAGTTTTTTTCCATGAAGAAAAGATACAAGAAACATTTGGAGAGGAAAGAGAGGAAAGAGTTGCAGTACTCTATCCACAAGCCAAGTGGTCATTTTTAAAAACAACTTCCAAACGTCAAGCAGCAAAACAACTCTGGAAATTATAATATTAAAAGGGAATGTTGGGATTTGGGATTTTGGAAAAGGAATCCTGCATAGAGAACACAGCAGGAAATATGTCTCAGTTGGATCGAGACTCAGTGTCCTCAGAATCATGTGAGGGTATTGATGAGGACAGACCACTAATAGCAGAGCACCCAGAGCACATCTAAACAGGAAATGGACTGAGGTGGAACGCTTAATTGGCAAATTTTTCCTATTCCACAGCTTTATGGGGTTTGCTTGAATGGTTCTTCCAATGACCACAGTAAATATACAGTGGAGATAGAGAGGCATGTGATTTCAAAGAAAATCCATTATGGGTGGAAAGTCATAGAAAAACAGAAATGCTTGATTAGTTTTAAGTGCTTCTCAGGAAATCTTAATTCAGACATGGACAGCTACAGTCAAGGATGGCTCCTATATCCTACAGAGACACAGCATGGTAAATCAGGTTTAGAAAAGTCTTACTCTGGCTTTCTTCTTTCGACCCAAAGAGATAGGGATGGAGTTCGGAGGGGAAGCTCTCCTCTAGTGTTTGATCCAGCAGGGTGTGACTGGAAGTGGATACTGTAGAATAAAAGTATAAAAGGACAAAAATATTTTAATAACATTTCTATACAATTATAATTGCGTGAATTTAGCTTTTATTAAACTTTGATTAAATTTGATTATTGCGCTGGGTGATGTGATTAGCTATACTGTGAAATTGTTGTATTGAAGCATAATTGGCCAGGGTTTTCCAGCAGATCTGAAAGGCATCCAGTGTAACTTAAGGTTGAGCATATTTAATTTGCTATTACTGAAATGTCTTCATCTTGAAAATAATGAAATGAAAAGCAGATTGTAAGCATAGAGGAAGTCTTTTTGAGTTGCTCACATTTAAAACCTGATTTTAAAATTGCTGATGGGTTTAGCTTCTTATTAGATGCTTGTGAAACAGAGAAATATGGTTTCATATGATAGTCACACCTCAGCAACACTTTGCTGATCTGACACCAGATCAAATGATTGAGGTTAATTGTTATAGTAGGCATGGCACATAATTATGAATATATAAAATGGCAAAACCCATGAATGGCAAGAATACTCACTAACTCTATTAGTCCAAAAAAAGCCCATCCCATGACATTGGGAGCAGATTGGGGACCCACCCAGGGTGCACACACAAACACACACACACAGTGTTCACACACACATGTACATACAATTCAGAATCAAACCTTGTGTTCAATTTGAGTAAAGATGTGAGGGGAGAAGATGCATGATTCAAACTCACAACCCTGTGTGTGAGCCACATTGTTAACCGCCACACCAGTGTACAGCCCTGACAAGGGTACATAGAATATTTTCAAAGAGTGGTTTATAGTGCTACCATGGGCAACATAATAAAACATCAATGATGTCACTGATGCCAATACATTGAAGCAATTTCTAACATCACACAGAACCCAGTCAAGCACTCTACTACAGACTGAAGTCTACTAACACTTTACTCCTGCAGATTCACAACATTTTATACATCAAGAATCTTTGCACTGATAATGTACTTATTTTACAGTCCACAAATGTTCTGCTTCCTGTTTGAGTTCACTCTGCTCTCCTGGAGAGCAGGAACACTTCAGTGTTTTGCTTAGAGTGGATTGTGCATGCGCTAGACACAGTTGAGACAGTTGAGTCCCAACACAGTCCCAACTGGTTTGTCCATAATTGATAAGCCTCAAAAGCTAGAAATAGACTCGGCTACTGAAAAGAGAACATTTGAGTGGATGGGGAGGGCTTGATGGGTTTAAATTCCTGCAATCTCAGGCCTTTTTTAGCCTCAGTTCTGCATACCTTAATCTGATTAAAAGACCAAGACAAAATTAGATCAACACCATATAAAACTGGGATGCTGCAGACTGCAACTTGTTATGACCTCATTGTAAAGCATAAACTCCAGCTTCAGTGATTACAGTAGTAAGAAATCAGCATCATTTGGATGAGCGGTTAAGATTTATTTGTGACACTAAATACCATTCACCATAAACAACAGGTTGACATTTTACTCCTTTTTTTAAAGAATTTGGTCTGGAAGAGAGGAAAGTGTGGCAAAAAAAATTTTTGTATTTGAAGCAATTACATTATTCACGTAAAGGCTTGTTTGCTGTGATTCATTTCAAATGTGAAATCATAAATCTTGAAGCACGTGGCAAAACAATTAATGGGCTTTGTGTCTGACTGGACCAGAAATGAGTGTTCTCAATGGAGAATACCATTGCAGTCATCACAGATCAAAAGCAACCTCTGGCATTGAGCCTTCTATCGTTTGGCAGGAAAAGCCCCAACCCTCAGGGGAGAGAACATCAAAAATCTGTTCTTTAAATGGAGGCAGCTAGAAAAGCCCTCATTCAATAACATCAGCTGTAGCCAATTATCTATTAAAGCCCTTTGGCTGCACACATTTTCTTTTCCTTATAAACTGGAAGAACAAAGCAAGATACAACAGCTAAATTCAACCAGTTCGATTGTAATTATTCTTTTATTTTACTTGAGTGTTAAGAAAGGGGTTTTCTTACTGTATTTCGTACTGTATTTTGTTGAATTTGTGAGCTCTTTCATAGAGCATACCTTTTGTCAACAAGTGTATTTTTTTAATGGAAGACTATTTCTTAATTTAAAGTTAAGGAAATAACTGTGACATTACTTTAATAATTATGTTATTTATTATTTCTATTTTATTTTAGCCACATTAACCTATTAATTATGGTTAATCTAGTTCTGACTCTCCTCACCTGAAACCAGGGACAGTTCGTTCCTTATTATTCCTTAATATTCAACTGCCTTAACCCATAACCTGTGCTGTATTTCCAGTTCTTCATGTTTTCTCTTTTTGTTACAATGTTTATGACTTATGCTGACTTACTGTGCCTGTCGGGGACTGTTTCCATTGATTGTTTTTTTTTTTTTTTATACTTACATGCTTTGATTGTACTTGTATGTGTGTGTCAACTGTAACTCATGCAACTTGAAAACCAGTTTCATGAAAACCATCAAAAATAGACAGACTAAGCAAACAGTTTAATTATAGAGTATAAAGCAAATATAGTTGGAAAAAGGTCAGACGCAGTCAACTGAAGGGGCGCACAAAATTAATTTGCAGAACTAATGTCCCAGCTGTACAATTCATACGTCTGCAGGAAACTGACATAGGCCCCACTAGCACCGGCCTCAGGGCCCCAGCGGAGCAGTCAATCATGTGACAGCCACACGCTCCGTTTTTATAGGCCACAGAAAATTTTCACAGTTGGTCAACACAACACGACCCAGACATAGTTCTGAACCCTAGTACAAAAAAAGAGCAGTGTGTTATTGGGCACAAGCAATAAACTTACAAAACAGTTGTTCCTCTGTAGTCCTAGGGCAGGGGCAGAGACAAAATAATAAGGCATGCTTTTATTGTTAAGAACAAGGAAATTAAATTAGTCAATGACAGCTTTAATACAGACGCGTAATAAGGAAAAACATAAAATGTGGTAATGGCTAAAGGCTGTTTAATTTATGCTTAATGAGGAAACAAGCAAGACATTAACCAGTGCCAGGAAGTTGTTGAGCAAAAGCAAAATGAATACATCTAATTGATTTTTTTAGTTGGTTCATTTTGGTGACAAATTGCCAAATACATAAGAAATAATGTGATCCAGAAGGGGGTAAGTTATATTTCCAGTGAAAAAAGCAATCAAGTTGTCTGAGAACATAAAGGGTACAAGCAGGACTATAGACAGCTCCACAGTATTTTTATACTGCAGTAAGTTCAAATCTCATTCTTTAATCGACTAAAAGGATTCCTGGGATGAGGTTGGGACATAATGGCACTGGTACTGATAGAACTTGGCCTTTGGCCTCACTGTATACCTCGACCTTACACAATTGATTTCATAATTGAACGTGGTTTCCCAGGTAATATGTTGAATAAAGTCTAGCCAATGATGGACCGACATATGACTGACAAGTACATATTTCTAGCACTGAACATCCTTACTGCTGTTCCTTTAATATTAACATGACCTTCAGCTAGTGTCTTTTGAGAGGTGGTCTTGACATGAGGGCAACTCTCAAAGTCTAGTAGCTTGCAAGGCTGACATATGATCTGAGCTTTTGAGCTGAGGGTCAGATGTTCATAATGAAGGTGAGCTTCAAAGCTCCAAAAAGCTCCTTATGATGTTTTACAACAGAGAGGCCTTACTCGTGATGAGTGGTGTTCTTAGGCTGTTCAGCAAGCCCTTCATTGCTTGCATGTGTCTAATTTCACATAACACCTATTTAAATCGCTCTCAGTGTTGGTGTTTGCTATGGCCTGGTTTACTGCAAGGGTTTCTATTTCAGTCCTGAGGGCACTAAAATAGATCTTGAAAATGTTCAGGTCAATATGTAAGTAATTTTGAACACATCTACTCATTCATGGGTTTGTAATAAACAAAACAAAGCAAACAAGGGAAAAACATCTGAGGTTCTTCAAAGCAGCAAGCTTTTGCTGTGATGGCAGAATTTCAGACTCTTGACTTGACTTGACTCTCACCCACCTTAAGTTAGACGATGAGGACATTCCTGATGGCTTATGTAGAACTCTATTTCTTATCATTTACTCATGTAAATGATCATCTCATGAACTAGTCTTTTATTTTTATTCTTTATAACATTTTGTCAACTTCGACTCACCCATCCTGGTCCCAACTAGTGAACAGAAGTTAAAGAAAAGTAGAAGTTTCACACTGTTGTTTTTCACCTTTCACTTGTCAGTCTAAATTACAGAGGGGAAGCATCACCTGTCAGACTGAATGGATAGAAAAATGTCACATGGATTGTAGATTAAGTCTGTATGTTTAGATACATGATTATGAGTCATTGGGCCTGGAGATTTTTCAAGCAAAAGGTCCATAAAATTTATGCAGTTTAATTTATTATGACCTTTTCTAAAAGTGTGTAATTTTATCCACTCTGAGATTACGCCATGCTCTGAGCATAAGACACAAAACTGAGTTCAGCTCAGTTTCTTTGGGCCTCATATTTATTATTAATCTCTTGGTGTAATAACAGGTTCAGAGAAAATATCATATTTTGAGGCTTATGGGTTTGTCTTTTTCGTGATTTCTTTGGACCTGTTGAACAGGCTCATTAGCAAACCACATGTGCTGGCTGTTAATTAGATCTTTTGACTTAACAGGTCATCCAGCAGCCACAATTGCACCACAGCAATGGTCATGGAGTCTGCTTTTAACCATGAGTGGACTGGCCTGCATATTTGTGCAGCTTGCTTGTAAAATCAATGTATCAAAAGAGTTTTTATGCTTGCCCAAGTAATTAGTAGTAGTTATTAGCTCCAACACAATTTTATCTTTAGTTTAATATTTGCAGTCTATGAATGTGTCCAGTTTTGCAATTTTGATTTGATCAAGAATGAGAGACTATGTAATAATGTCTCAGTAATGTTATTCAAAATATTTTTATAGACGTTTCTGTATGTGATGGTGTTGAAAAAAAGCTGATACCACAAACATGTAATTTATTTAAAAAATGTTACAACTCTGTGGTTGTTCCAAATCTTGGTTAGATGATGTCCAAAGATGCAATAATGTTTTGTACCGCATCTGACGAAATAATGCTAAAGACGTTGTTTGGTATGTTGGATTTCATAGGTTTTTAAAAAATCTTTTTATAAAAATGTATTGAATTTTTTTATCTTGGTATTTAAGATTGAAGATAATTGAAACATATTCAGTGTACTATTCTTTTCAAAGAGTAACTCACTAAAGTTAAATTTTGTATTTATGACATTTATCCAAAGTGACTTACAATCTGTAGTTACAGGGGCAGTCCCCCGAAAAACACTCAGGGTTAAGTGTCTTGCTCAGTAAGTGGGGATTAAACCTGTGACTTTGTACTCGTCTGGTTCAGACTATACTACACACAGGATCTAATATTGTGCTGTTTCATTTCATTTACCTAGTGATTCCAAGTAAGTGTGCTCAGTACAAAACGGTCTTTCCCGACCTCACCAGTAATATGTAGGTTCACATTATAATCAAATTAGTTTTAAAGATAATGTAGAACATGTGTAGTATAAAAAGATAATCAGTTTATCTTATTAAATGTCTAATAACATCAACATACAGCATTAGAATTCTGCACATTTCACAGGCTGTGGTTCTGATTTCACTAAAGGAAATTGTGAAATTCTGCTTCATTTAGAACAAATTCCTGGGAGGAGTTGAGTCCTGTTGTAATTAAGTGCCATTTGCAATATATTGCCCCCCCCCACCTTTTTTTCTCTTACAATGCCTAACACTGTTTGGGATCTGATGGCTTCTACACAAAATGTTTGAGTTGTTGTGGGGCAGAGAGAGAGCAGGGAATGGGGGGGGGGGCCCATTCATCACTAGTGAATCAGCCTTTTGCATAAAAAGTGGCATAATTAGATTTTTCAAGTAATTGGATGCAGCCAGTGTTGAATTATAAGTTAAAGACAAGAAGGCCTTCTGTACATTTTAAAAGCTCTTGATTTTCAGATAAGAGGCCTCCTCACTACCCAGGATCAGTTTCAAGACAGAATATTCTGTTCAATTAAAATATAGAGTAAAGGAAATTTCAAACCTTTCATACACCAAAAGGAACAGACTGAAGACAAACAGCACATGATTTGTTCTTTTACGTAGCCTGCAAAGAAAGAAAACTACACCAAAGCTCAAAATCCATCAGTGTGTTCCTGACATGTTAAGCACAGATCCATCAGTGTGTCCCCAGCCAGATCAGGGGTTTGGAGTATCACAATAAATCGCATATCTGCAGACACACTGACTTTTCAGGCTTCACAGTTTGTTGAAAGTTTGGTCAACGATTTAGTGACTGACAAATACTCAGTCCAAGTGAAAAAAACATTATTATGATTAGGACTTGGAACCCCCTTATACAACCACACATTCAAACCTTGGCCAGATTTAAGACTGGAATACAGTTGCCATGTACGTTTTTCAGTTTTAGCAGCTTTTAAGTAAGATAGTCCCCCGAAAGTGGAAAATGGTGAAAAAGTATAAAAAATATATACATGGTATGTATATATTTTTGATATTAAATATTTTTGGCTACTCTCACAAAAAATTGGATTATTAAAAAGAAAAACACAGGCCCAGAAACCAATAAATGGCAACATAACACGACAGCTACTTATCAGTAAGGTTGTTATGATGTGATCACTCATCAATTCTCTGGACCCCCTCAGCTCTGACGTGTTGAGTCAAGCACTTCACTAGACCTCTGAATGTGATCAGTATTATTTGGCACAATGAGATATATTAAAATATGTGGTTTTGAAAAGTCCCACTCACAATGCATATGTGAAACTAATTCAGGATAAACATATTTAGCAGATGTTTCCTCTAAAATGTTTGTGTGAAAATCCCTCATCAACATATCACGCAGCTCATCGTTCATCACCGATAAAGCTGCATGTCTGTGTTTTCTAGCAGTTTTATTACATACATCTGCTCATCAACTCAACTGAGTGTTTCGGTTCCACCTGAGGATCTTGTTTTTAAAGCTGAGCATGCTGTGAGGAAGATGTAGAATATCAGCAGTTAAGGACACACTCCACTACGTTTTAGCCTGTTTAAATTCAACTGAACACATGTGCAGGAACATTAATCAAAGTAAAGTGGTAAGCCTGTTTCTTCACTAAATTTATTGTGAAATTTCATGAATCATTAAAAGCTTCAGAAAAAAAGCTTCAGAGAAGGGGAAGCAGGGTGAGAGAGCAGTTGAAGTCTACATATTGTGTTTGCTTAGTTTCTTTCACACTGATATGGTGGTGCAGGAAAAAAATCCAGGTTGCTCTAACTTCCCACCTCACTGCACTCTTACTGCCTTTAGTCAGGCTGGGGTCTGTCTGATCAGAATCAGAAACCTTTTTAATTAGCCAAGCATGCCCCCACACAAGGAATGTTTGTAATAAGCACTGAGCTTATTATATAAGCACTAACCTTCTAACCACAAAAATACATTCTGAACAAATTCATCCTTGAGATGAAGACTTAATTAGCTATAAATGGATCTTTAAAAAATGTTGAACATGCATTAAATTAAGCTCAGTGAGCTGCAATTTTGTCCTTGCACAAAGCACATCTAAAGGCACAAGCACGTTTTGTTATAGGCGTGCCTGTTTTGAATCATGGTGCTGGTCATATTCCTAATTCTGTCAAAAAGCATTATAAATTAAGTAATTTTCAGTAAAACTCAGCATAACTTTAAACATTTTCCAGGTATGTCTTAATAAACAAGTCTGCATGCAGTTAACAATAAATAGATGTATAAATAAGGAGGGAATAGGAGTTTCTAAAAAATATATATATACATAAACAACAGGTGACAGCATAAGTTTATTTATCTTCTGTTTGTGAAATAGTCCTAGCATTTAAATACTTCTACTTCTCAAATACTTCTTTTGCCAGTTCTGAGTGTGTTTTGGCCTGTTTTTGGATGACGTTGCACTGAACAAATGCATCATCTTGGAACATTGCTGCTTGCATGTACTTGCACTCACAGTAAAGCATGTTGTCTGGGTGACCATATGATTATACTCTGCTGAATGTATAATGTCCTTGCACTGGTTTGTTTGGTTGACAGTGATGGTGCAGGTCAAAATCGACAGATGGGAACTGTGGGATGTCTTGGAATATCCTGACTATGGTGGTCATGTAAGGCTGACGTGACTGAGGAGACAGTTGATTATTTAAAAAATTAGTTATTTCTGAGTTCTGTGTTATTCTAATATCACAATGAAGCCAACTGCTTGAACATCTCTCTCTATGCTAATTCACTGAGGTTCAAACAGAGGGGTCCTATGAGGGGCTGTATAAAGAGAAAGCAGGCAGTGGAGAAGGCAAACAGCCCTGTGGGGCAGCACTGCTGATGATCTGGGATTCTGTAGCATGCTTACTATTCTCACTTGCTGTGTTCTGCTTATGAATACACTATTGATCCACAAGCACAGTGGATCAAGCACAGACAGCTGTGAAACGTTCATCTGTAGAAGGATTGGAAGAATGGTTTTAAAAGCACAGGCATAAACCATATATGCCTGCAAAAAATTGGAGCTGATGTATGAAATGGAGTCCAGCATTAACTGCGTTTCCACAGACCTGTTCTGAAAGCAAAATTGGTTATTGCTGGTTTTAACATAGGACAGAACCAGTTTCTCAAATGCTTTCAGAACGACGTAAGAGCCAATGAACTGTATTCATTAAGCTCAGAGCATCATCCTATTGTCACTTGGTGACTTCGCTTTGACATGTACATTTTTATACTAAAGACATAAGATTGTGGGACACTGAGGTGCCACTGAGCAAAGCATCGTCCCCACACACTGCCTGTCATGGCTGCCCACTGTTCACTCAGGGTGATGGGTAAAATGCAGAGGACAAATTTCACTGTGTGCACTGTGTGCTGTGCTGCTGTGCATCACATGTGACAATCACTTCACTTTATTTAAAGATTGACCACACAATGGCGATACCGTTTATCCCTCCATCCATCACAGGGATGCTGGGAGCAGCTGTACTGTTGTTGACCAACCTAATATGCGCCTGTTTAAATCATTCATTTCCGTCTCAGAGATAGAGAGCTGATTCTCTCCCTGGTGATTTTCAGCAGCATACATCAATCAGTACATTGTGGAGAGGAGGCAGCTCATGAGAAAGCTACAATGGCTCTTTGCCAGGGATTTTAATTGATTAGTCTTTACTTCATCTGAAAATCTTAGATCCAATCAAGCACTAAGTACATTTTGCATAATTGCTTGTCTAAACACCACAGTAATTTCATGAACAGACACTGCATTTTTTCATTTAACAATGTCATCATTGTTCTTCTTGAAATTTAGGAGACATGGATGGCAATCACTCATTACTACCACAGGCCTGGGAAAAAAACATATCCAGATATGTTCACTCAATAAATAAATATTATAAACAAAATACATCAGATGAGACAGTTAATTTCCATGTAGTAGCCATAATACATGAATATATACCAGATTTGAGTTGTTCTAAATGTACAGGTGAGAGATGTGTAATTTATTTACATGCATTTACAGAGATACATTTATGAGCAACTATAGAGTATATAGTGGACATACTATAAACTGTGCTCCCCTCAGAATTCTATACACAACACCCCCAATGATAATGTGAAAAAAGTTTTTGCACAATGCACACAATGTATGTGCACAATGTTCAACTACACAAATACATATGTGTAAGGAAACAATAAAAGAACGCACTGTTCAAGTAAATAAATCTACTTGACAAATTAAATGGAGCTGAGAAACAAATTCCATAAACGTCATCCTGCACATTCTGCCCAGTTCACTTTTAATAAATGCATCTAGTAAATCAACTCATTGAAACGAGTGAGCAGTCCAAAACCAAAAATACTGCGGTAAATGTTATTTGGGTTTATAGTGTCACAACAGGGTTGTTCCAAAACATTTGACATTGGTTGTATTTAGCAGATGCCCTTATACAGAGCGCCTTACAACTAGTAGTTACAGAGACAGTCTCAGTGGAACAACTCAAAGTTAAGTGTCTTGCTAAGGGACACAATGTTAGTCAGTGGGCTTTGAACATTTGAGGTGGTCTGGTTATAGGCTACAACCCCCTTCGACACCATACATAAAATAGGTGTTTTCTACCCAATCCAGACCCTATTGCAAAAATATATATAATAATAATACCTCCTGGCCATTCTCCCTGAAAGCTTACCTACCACTGTTGGTAATTATAATTTCACGTAGTCCACATAAGGTACAAGAACAGCTTTAACAGCGATTCAGTAATTGAACTTTCACTCTTTTACGAAGATAAAAATGTGAGAGAGAGAGAGAGAGAGAGAGAGAGACAGCGAGCAAGGAAGTCAAAGAGACTGAGAGAAGGATCTACTAGGGCGTCATGCCAATACAGCATATTTAATCTGCCTTTGGAGATCAATGGTGGTTTTCAGCTTTCTTGCTTATTAATTTTGGGCCCTAGGGGAAGGCACCAGTGATTCCACCACTCACATATTGGTCTCTTTACCCTGCTGCAATCCAGCATGCTTTTTCATAAAACTCAGCAGATCCTGTTGGCAACACCTTCAGGGATAAGAAAGACACTAGGAACATAAGATCAAGGGATAGAATCTTCCCTTGACACAAGAAAAGATGTATGAAAGCCTGTCACAGAACAATTTGAGAACTTAAAAAAATTGAAATAAAAGCCTGCTAAATCATAAAATCTCATGGTTTATATTTACATGTATCCCAAGCAATTTACAAGCAGTAGTTACAGGAACAGTCTCCCTGGAGACACTTGGGGTAAAATATTTTGCTCTGGGCCACATTGGTAGTATGTGAAGTTTGAATCTGGATCTTCTGGTTCATAGGCTACACCCACCCGTTTACTAGTAATGGCAAGAAAACTGGGATATGGCTGTCATATGTGTTTGACAAACAATGCTCTTTGGCGATTCATAGAGCAGAAATAGTCATCCACAAAACACAATTAATTTGATGTGCGCAGCTCAGGTGGTCAGAATTGAGGTCCCTCAATCATCACTCAAACAGACATTTGCACTATACACTGTGTGGTAATATTAAAATAAAGAGCATTCTGGCATTCTGTGATAGGTGAGGAAGTTTCTAGATTATGAGTGGCAACATGTTTTTAAAATGTAACTTATCTTTCATTTGGTACATTGGTGGCCTAGCGGTTAAGGAAGGAGCCCCATAATCAGAAGGTTCCCGGCTCGAATCCAATTTCTCCAAGGTGCCACTCAGGTGCCACTGAGCAATGCATCGTCCCCACACACTGCTCCACGGGTGCCTCTCATGGTTGCCCACTGCTCACCAAGGGGATGGGTTAAAAGCAGAGGACATATGCACCAGGTGCTGTGCTGTGTATCACAATGACAATCACTTCACTTTCATTTAGAGTCAGGCACACCTACGCAAATTGTGCATAAATGAGTTGGGGAAGTGAAACGCAGGCAGGTTGGTGCAATAGTCAATGAACTCTGTTGCTATATTTAAAAATAAGCTTTTAAAGATCTGAATCATAGTTCAGTTAAAATACCATTTCCAAAAATGGTACACCTAAATGCATCTCTCTCACAAAGATGTGTGGCAAAGACTGCCCATTCAAAACAAATTGAGTCATAGTTGAGTCAGTGCACTACAATTTAAAAATGTGTGCAGTTAACTTAGATGGATTTGTGGATTTACATGTACTTATGTATATGGAGCAGTCAAATGCATAATGGAAGTTTCTTTATTATACTTTATATATATCTGGTTCTTACATTAATTTAAAGATATTGAAAAGTACCTTGCCTTGCATTACATTATGGAACACCGATTTCAAAGCCTCTGAGGCATGGAAAATGAAATAATGTCTTTTGGTGTCTGCCATAAAGGGTGCTAATTATGCTATTGGTTGGTTGGTTATATTACATTAAATAAACATTTAGATGATTTAGTTGTTTGTTGTGGATTTTAGGAAGTAGTACATTCAAATTCAAATTCAAATTTTATTGGTCACATACATAGTCATACACGATATGATATGCAGTGAAATGCTTTGGCGACTGCTACAGACCACAGTATTTCAAATATTGCAAGTATACAATGAACCAATATGCAAATATTGCAAACATAACCAAATATTAAACTTTTATACCTTTAACATAAAACATAAAATATTTGTAACATGTAGGGTGGAGGTGTGCAAATGAGTGAAGTCAAAGTATAAAGTGAAAAGGGGGGGGGGGAATAGTGCAAGAGTAAAAAAGGAGTAAAGGGTTTGTGCAAAAATTCTGGGGGGGCAATGAGTCGAGAGTGATTGAAAGTGAAAGTGCTGGAGTGTATTAGAGTTCTATGAAGTGTTGTGGTTGTTGAGAGCTCGAATAGCCTGCGGGAAGAAGCTCCTCCTCATTCTCTCTGCTCTTCCCTGATCGCAGCAGAGAGAACAGTCCATTGTTGGGGTGGGTGAGGTCCTTCACTATCTTGCTTGCCCTGGTCCAGCACCACTTGCTGTAGATGGATTGAAGGTCAGGGAGCTTGGTACAGATGATGCATTCAGCTGATCGAACCACCCTCTGTAGGGCTTGCCTGTCCTGCATGGTGCTGTTGCCAAACCAGGTTGAGATGTTTCCCATCAGGATGCTCTCTATGGTGCAGGAGTAGAAGTTCCTGAGTACCTTGGTGGGCAGTCTAAAGTCTCTCAGGCGTCTGAGGTGCTGAGACACTGCCGGGCCTTTTTCACCACGGTGTTGATGTGACAGGACCATGACAGGTCCTGCGTGATGTGAACACCAAGATATCAGAAGCTGCCCACTCTCTCCACTGGGCTCCTGTTGATGACAGGGGTCTGATAGTTCCTCTCCTGCTTTGTACTGAAGTCCACTATTAACTCCTTTGTCTTGCTGATGTTCAGGTGGAGATTGTTCCTCTGGCACCAATTCTCCAGATGTCCAATCTCCTCCAGGTAGGCCATCTCATCGTTGTCAGAGATCAGGCCCACCACGACGGTGTCGTCAGCAAACTTGATGATGGTGGTGGAGTTTAAAGTGGGTGTATAGCAGGGGGTTCAAAACACAGCCCTGGGGGGCTCCAGTGCTGAGAGTGATGGTGGCTGAGACATGTCCGCTTACTGCCCATGGTCTCCCGGTTAGGAAGTAGGAGAGCCACTGACAGAGAGATGAGCTGAGTACCAGGTGCTCCAGCTTGGTGGTGAGTGTGGAAGGGATTATCATGTTAAATGCTGAACTGTAGTCAATGCAAAGCATTTGAACATAATTTCCCTTCCGAGTGTCCAGCTGGGTGAGTGCTGTATGGAGGAGATGTGAGATGGCTTCATCTGTACAGCGTTTTGGATGGTAAGCAAACTGTAGTGGATCGAGTGTGTCTGGTAGTGAAGAAATTATGAAGAGGGAGGCAGGATGGGTTTTCTTCGGGACCGGAACAATGATGGATTCCTTGAAGCATGTGGGGATCACCGGCTGAGATAGAGAGAGGTTGAATATCTCTGTAAACACAGGTGCTAGCTGGTCTGCGCAGGCTCTGAGGATTCTCCCCGAGATGCCGTCTGGTCCTGCTGCTTTCTTGGTGTTCACTCTCTTGAAGGCTCTCCTCACGTCATGCTAGGTGATGATACACATGTTCTCGGTGCTGGCAGTGTCTTCCTGTCTGCAGCCGTTGGAGCATCGCCGTAGCATCACTAGCGTCTTTAGCTGCAGCCTCGAAGTGAGCATAGAATGAGTTCAGCTCGTCTGCCAGACACACGTCCGCGTTCTTCCAGTTTCTTCTTGTAGCGCTGCTTCGCCTCCTTCACCATTTTCCTGACGTTGTCGACTCAGCCTTAAATGGTCCCATGTCCCCGGATGCAAGCCCCGCGTTATAGGTCGCAGTGCGAGATTTCAGAGAGTCACGGATAGTTTTATCCACCCACGACTTCTGATTGGGAAACGTTCAGATGATCGTTTTCTGAACGGTATCAGCTGTCGCACCGGCTGTTGTTTACCATCAAGCACACACCACCTCCCTGTGTCTTCCCCGAGTCCTCTGTCCTGTCCATGTGGTGAACCAAGAAGAACTCTGCTGGCTGGATGGCGTGGTCTGGCACTGCTGGCTTCAGCCATGTCCCGGTGAAGCAGAGGAGGTTGCAGTCCTGGATGTCTTTCTGGAACTTTACCCTGGCCCTGAGGTCGTCAAGCTTGTTCTCCAGTGACTGGACGTTGGCGAGCAGGATGCTAGGCAGAGGTGTGCGGTGTGCACGGGCTCTAAGCCTGTTCCTGACGGCGGTTCATTTTCTCCGGGGCCACCCTTTGTTCTTCCTCAGGATCTCACTCTGTCAACTGGGATCCGCAGCAGTTAAAATCTTTGAATTGTAAGTGCACTGTATACTAATAGTATACTAAACAAGAGTGTCTCTACTGTACTTAATGCACTCAATGGTGGTGATTTTGCCGGTGAAGGGTTGTTAGAAATAAGTTTAAAAGACAAAAAAAACTAAACGGGGTCGGAGCAGTTGCAACCTCACCAGCGCCATCTTGAAAAGGTACATGCTTTAATAGCCTACTGTCTACTGATTGTCTACTGATCTACTGATTACCCACTAGTCTACTACAGGGTGGTAGTAGACTAGTGGGTAACACACTTGCCTATGAACCAGAAGACCCAGGTTCAAATCCCACTTACAACCATTGTGTCCCTGAGCAAGACACTTAACCCTAAATTGCTCCCGGGGGGACTGTCCCTGTAACTACTGATTGTACACACGTGGACAAAATTGTTGGTACCCTTCAGTCAATGAAAGAAAAACTCACAATGGTCACAGAAATAACTTTAATCTGACAAAAGTAATAATAATTCTATGAAATTTAACCAATGAAAATCAGACATTGATTTTCAACCATGCTTCAACATAATTATTTAAAAAAATAAACTCATGAAACAGGCCTGGACAAAAATGATGGTACCCCTAACTTAATATTTTGTTGCACAACCTTTTGAGGCAATCACTGCAATCAAACGATTCCTGTAACAGTCAATGAGACTTCTGCACTTCTCAGCAGGTATTTTGGCCCACTCCTCAAGAGCATACTGCTCCAATTGTCTCAGGTTTGAAGGGTGCCTTTTCCAGACCGCATGTTTCAGCTCTTTCCAAAGATGCTCAATAGAATTGAGGTCAGGGCTCATAGAAGGCCACTTTAGAATAGTCCAATGTTTTCCTCTTAGCCATTCTTGGGTGTTTTTAGCTGTGTGTTTTGGGTCATTGTCCTGTTGCAAGACCCATGACCTGCGACTGAGACCAAGCTTTCTGACACTGGCCAGCACATTTCTCTCTAGAATCCCTTGATAGTCTTGAGATTTCATTGTACCCTGCACAGATTCAAGACACCCTGTGCCAGATGCAGCAAAGCAGCCTCAGAACATAACAGAGCCTCCTCCATGTTTCACAGAAGGGACGGTGTTCTTTTCTTGATATGCTTCATTTTTCCGTCTGTGAACATAGAGCTGATGTACCTTGGCAAAAAGTTCAATTTTTGTCTCATCTGTCCATAGGACATTCTCCCAGAATCTTTGTGTCTTGTCCACATGTAGTTTGGCAAATTCCAGCCTGGCTTTTTTATGATTTGTTTTCAACAATGGTGTCCTCCTTGGTCGTGTCCCATGAAGTCCACTTTGGCTCAAACAACGACGGATGGTGCGATCTGACACTGATGTTCCTTGAGCTTGAAGTTCACCTTGGATCTCTTTAGAAGTTTTTCTGGGCTCTTTTGTTACCATTCGTATTATCCATCTCTTTGATTTGTCATCAATTTTCCTCCTGCGGCCACGTCCAGGGAGGTTGGCTACAGTCCCATGGATCTTACATTTCTGAATAATATGTGCAGCTGTAGTTAGAGGAACATCAAGCTGCTTCGAGATGGTCTTATAGCCTTTACCTTTGACATGCTTGTCTATAATTTTCTTTCTAATCTCCTGAGACAACTCTTTCTTTCGCTTCCTCTGGTCCATGTTGAGTGTGGTACACACCATGTCACCATCAACACAGTGACTACCTGGAGCCATATATAGGTCCACTGACTGATTACAAGATTGTAGACACCTGTGATGCTAATTAGTCCCTTTGGTCACATTATTTTCAGTCTTTTCTAGGGGTACCATCATTTTTGTCCAGGCCTGTTTCATGAGTTTATTTTTTTAAACAATTCTGTTGTAGCATGGTTGAAAAGCAATGTCTGACTTTTATTAGTTAAATTTAATAGCACAGCACACGGTGCACACAGTGAAATTTGTCCTCTGCATTTAACCCATCACCCTGAGTGAGCAGTGGGCAGCCATGACCGGCGCCCGGGGAGCAGTGTGTGGGGACGGTGCTACCAACAATTTTGTCCATGTGTGTAAGTCTGATAAATGCTGTAAAAATGTACTGATTGAATTCTGGTTGTCCAGTCAAATGAGAAGATTTGATCTCATTGCTCCTGAGTCATCCTCTCTGCATTTGGTTTTGGTCCTTTCTTGCATACATCACTGCTGGAACTGTAGCATGTCTATGTGGCGCGATGAAATTATGGAATGATCTTCCATTGAAAACTCAGACCTCAGGCACAGTAATTAAAAAAACATGCCATTATTCATACCATCAACTTTTACTAACACCATGTTATTAATAATAATTGCTTACAGCTCCTCCCATTTCAAAGTGAAAGTTATAATCATTGTGAAACACTGCAGCACAGCACACGGTGCACCCAACGAAATGTCTCCTCTGCTTTTAACCCATCACCCTTGGTGAGCAGTAGGCAGCCATGACAAGCGGTGTGTCGGGATGGTGCTTTTGCTCAGTAGCACCTCAGTGGCATCTTGCCAGCCCGGGATTCAAACCTTCTGATTACCGGGCTGCTTCCTTAACTGTAAATTTGATAATTATATACAGAAGTTAACTACAAATTCCTCCTCAGGAGATCTGAACTGGTCTATCCATGCTATCTGTAACAATAGCTGCCATTTCTTGAGGCTTAAAGAAACTCCTGAGTGCATCGTTTCTCTCTGCAGATTTGGCATGAGAGTCAGAATTTCTTATGAGGCAATGTTAAATCAGGCTGTGTACACAATCATGCTAAAAGCAGAGATCAGATAAACAAGAACCAGACTTTTAAAAAATAAAAGAAATAAAAAAGCAATTTGGAACAGGCCTTTTTGAGAGGGGAACAATATCTGTCATCTTCTGAATAACAAGAGACGAGATATATGGTGAATGCACAGTTGTTTGTTACTGCAGACACTGTCATGTTTCTTATTAGAATCAGAGTTTTTGGGATGTGCAACAGATTGATTCCATGTGAATGGCTGGTGTGAGTATAATTCTGTCACTGGTCGGCTGTAGCCATTGTTCTCTCCAGTCACTTGAGAGAATGGGGGATGTACTGTGAGTACACTGCAAACAATATGGTTACTAGAGGTTGTGTATTCAAACTTATTATACATATAAGGATCTGGGTGTCTACAACTTAATTTCATGTGGCCTGATAGGCTGTACATATACTGGTACAGTAAGAAATAAGTTATTAAGTGAATCCTGTCACGATTTGTCCACACACAAATTTTAGTTTTGTATTGAAAGTTCATTTAGAAAACTGAAATTTAGCTTAAGTTTTTTTTTTTGGAAATGTTTGTTTTGATGAGTTTGAATATGGCAAAACAATAATAAACCTATTTGCCATGGTCTACAACTCAAGAAACGTTTCTTTTTTATTTAAACTGATCAAAATATTAGCCAAGAATGTAATGAAAAATATTGAGAAGCTATCTATGTTACAAGAAACATAGTAATCATAAAATTCGTAAAGCAATTTCAGCCAGATATTGCAGAAACTATCGAAAACATTCAACAAGTGATTAATTAATAGAAGCAGTTAGTCTTCATTATGAAATAATTGAGAAAACTTTTTTTTTTTAAGCAAAGGCACTTTGAGACAGTTGCAGACTCCAACACACAACCATAAATACTCCTGTTCCCCAGCAGAACTCTACATTCATATTTGCAGCTTTCTGTCCGTATGTCATCATATTTTAATATTTCTAGCTCCCTTAAATCCACATGGCTATGAACATTTATCATGAAAGTGAAGAGAGAGAAGAGGTCAAAACAATAAACCTAAAAGAATCTGTAATCAAGACAAATCCGATAGTCCAGATGCGTGGTTAGAAAATGGCAAGGAAAAAACGAACACTGAAATAATAACAATAACAATAATAATAATAATGAATAATCTGATATCATCAGATGCCATCCAGCAGCTTGACGCTGATCAGTTTTAAAACTGAACGCACAGAAAAGTTCTTGCGAAAGACGTACATCAGCCGCTACTCACCCGTCAGTATATGGAGAAATAGTTTGAATAGACTCTGCCCTTTCAAATAATCCATGGTTCCTTCGCTCAGAACGCAAGAATTAAAGTTTCTCTCTTAGTCCGTCCCTCTGAAGTGTGCAGCTCGTCGGCTGTACATCCTGATGCTGATGCTGCAACCCAGAGGCTGTAATGAAGCCCCCCCCCCTCGCTCTCTCTCTCTCTCTCTCTCTCTCTCTCTCTCTCTCTCTCTCTCTCTCTCGTGCGGGCGCGCGCGCGCGTTTCACGGACGCTCATGGTCCTAACGCCGCCGCTGGACGTTTATTAAGGATGTGATCGCGGATGAAGCGATCGACATCGCCTCTACTTAGGTAAGCCATGGCTTAGCATGCTGCTAAGGGAGCATAAGTGAATAAACAGCATCAGGAAGGCCAAGACTGGTCAGATATAAAGCGGTGGAGAAGTTTAAAGCAGAGGTTTTTATTAAACACCTCATATCATATCATCCACAACTGCTAACCTGCAAACTACAAAACAACACTGTCCACCTAAACAGACAGAGCCAGGAAAGGAGAGCATTTACACTTTGTTACAAGCTATTTAGGTAACACAGCAAACATGCAAAAAGGTGACATCTTGTAACATGGTAACAACATAAAAAGGTACTGTGCAAAAAACGGAACTCTCTATCCCCATGCTATGGGGATGCTAAAACCAGAACTGCAATAGAATAGTTCATACCAAAACATACTCATGTGTTCGAATGGCAGAGGCAAAGTTCAGACCTAAATCTTAATGAGAATCTGTTGCAAGACTTAAAATTAGCTGTTTATAGATATCCATCCAACCTGACTGAGAAGGAGCTATTTTGTAAAAAGTAATGTTCAAACATGTGCAAAGCTGGTACAGACCACAAAGACCCTACCGCAAAGAAAATATACACTGTATATCAACGCATGCCACACTTTCCAATTTTCTATTAAACACAATGTATCATTTTCCATCCACTTCACAAGTAAATGCTACTTTATGTTTGTCCCAATAAAATATTTTTTATGTGCATAAGGAAAGGAGCCACTTCCTCTCCTCCCATAATTTGACATGTGAGAGTAGCATTTAGGCACGCCTTCATCGACTGTAACATGTGACAACTAATCACTTTCACTTGATGCCACCAAGACAGATGCATATACATCAAAGAACAAAACTACAGACTCTCATTGATCTTTTCTAAATGGAGTCTGGCCATGGGCCTGATTGTGTTAAGCCAGACAAGCATTCATTTTCCTGCGAGAGCCACATATGTCTGTATCATTCCCAGTCCGCATCAGTTAAAGTGAGTTCACTACCTTCTCAAAACCTACAAATGCTGGAGTTGCATGTGGACTTTGAAGAACTATGGCACTTAGGGCATTGGGAGTCTCAACAGCCTCTAACATGACCTCTGTCTGACTGCATCAGTGTCACAGGATGATGCTAACTAAATCAACCAATTGGATTAAAAGAACGTCATTACGTCAAATTGTCTGGAGAATTAATGCTTTGTACCAGGGATCATTAAAAAACATTTTGACCTTCCATTTTGTGGAATGGGTGGTGAGAAGGTGGCATGGCCATGTAAAATCTAAACAATAAATCATCCAAATGCGCTTCAAAAGTGTATAAGTTAATGCATTAATTAGGACAGAGTGTGTGGGTAAATGTTGTCTTCATTTTCACTAATTTCTTGGTTCACTTACCATCAGCTGAAGTAACTGATCTTGAAATCTGGACGAATACCGCACGATTAAACACAAACTACTCATTTATTGGGCTTATATTTTTGTCATGATTCGGTCCGGCAGGGGCAACGCTGCGTCCAGAGTTTGGACCGAAGATTCGTGTTAGTCCTGTTTTATTATGTTTCCTGCATGTTTTCACCTGTGTCTGAATGTTTAAATCTGTTCATCGTCAGGTCATTGTTTGGTGATGTTTCCCCTGTTCTGTCCACCATATATTAAACACCTGTTTCATGACGGCATGCGTATGCGTCCTTCTTCCTCGCCATGTCCAGCCATTGTGACAGAATGACCCGACCAGATTTGGACGCAGCCGACTGCGTACCTCTGGTAATCGGCAGATCCATGCCATGTTTTTATCGTTTCCCCAAGCGAGACAGACTCTCGGCAACCTATGAAAGCTACCGTGGGGTCAAGAAGTTATGTCATGCTATCCAAGTTTTCCCTGGCAATTCCGGAGGTGGGGAGTACCGGCCAATTCGTGCGGTCAGACCTCGACGGCATATAAAAGCTACCGTGGTGTCGAGGTGACCCGTCGCACAGTTCAGGTGCTCCTGGCGATAACCGAGATGAGGAGAGCGGCGGACTGCCCAGCGGCGCATGCCGGAGACTGACTGGAGTTTTTACATGTTATATTATATAACAAAAGTTAAGACAGAGGACTAGAATAACACATGTGAGGTTATGTAAGAAACAAAAAAACAGGAAACAAAAATGTAAGATTTGAGGCTCTTTAAAGCAGGGAGTTTTTGCTGTGATTTTTTTTTTTTGCGAATGCACCCATGCTGGGCTGGCATCATGATTGCATGGGCAGCGATTGTGGTTTTTTTTTTCCTTTTTTTTATTCCTTGTTTGCGGGGAGTAAGGGCGCCCTCATTTTGAGAGCTGAGCCAAAGGAGATTCTCTGACCAGCTGGAGCGGCATCTAATAACCAGCTCACAAAATAAAACAAAATGCTGAAGTAGCATCTTATTCAAATTGTCAGTTCCACCTTAAATACTGCTCAGCAGGCTGAAACACCCCTATTGCTTATGTAGGGGGTTTAGTTCAGTGAGGCTTACAGCCAGCAAATCTGTTTCAGAAAATAATGTTTTCTGTATATGGTGGTGATCTCTGTGCCCACTCAACATTCTGAACTACTAGAAATGTTATCAAGAGTTACCTGTCTGGCCCAACACTGTTTTCACCAAAAATTTGTAAGGGATGGTCACTTGACTACTGTAGTGTTCTGCTCAAGTCTGGAAATGGTCCATTACCTGGTGGGTTGATGATGGTTCCATCAGTGATATCAACCAACAGTCATGTGTTTTCTAGTCAAGCTTATTAACCTGTCATGGGAAAATGTTTGGATGCCCCCTAAAACTAGGCTTGGTGTTCTCGGCCTTTGTCAGTGTGTAGAGGGTTACCCTTATGAAGTGAGGTTGCCTGCTAACCATGAGGAAGTGTCAGTAAGAAGGACCTGGGAGCTGACATTGAAGTGCAAAAGATTGATAGCCATAGGTGGCGCACCTGAGCATCAGACAGCCTTAAGAGAGTTCCTTATGAAATATGTATTTGCAGTTCATGATGACCACCTGGGATACACCGTGTAAAGCATGAAATTACCCTGGTTTATGAAGCACTTGTCACTCAGCCCCACCGGTGCACATCGTCTTATAAGTATCGAAAGGTTGAGAACATATTTCTGAACCGAAAAAAGTGATACAGAAGAGCTTAAGTTATTATGCTTCGACAATTGTTTTGGTGCACAAACTGGATGGAAGCCTTAGGCTATACCTCAGGGTGATGGGTTAAATGCAGAGGACAAATTTCACTGTGTGCACTGTGTGCTGTGCTGCTGTATATCACGTGTGACAATCACTTCACTTTCACTTCACTTTCAAGGGCATATGCAGTAGACCAACAGCAAGAAAAAGTCTATCCAACTGTAGATATGGGACAATGGGTATATTTGCAACAGGATGCCTGGTCAGCTACTGTGATGGATGTGCAGGGGGCATCATAGACTCATTGAATCATTGTTTTAGCAGGTATGGTCAGTTAGCAAGAAGTCCCCGGTGACAATGACTTGAAGCAGGAGAAAATGTAGCCAGTTAAGTGCCTTCTAAATAAAACTACAATAAAAACTTGGTTCATGATTAGTCATCATTAAAAAAATATTGCTGTTACTAAGATTGCACCTAAATCATTTATTGGATCATCAAAAACTTCAAGGAGAAAAGTTAGTGAAGTGTAGTGAAGAAGAATTCAGGGTGCCCAAGAAAGTCCAGCAAGAGCGAGAACTGTCTCTTAAAGATGATTCAGCTGTGGGATCGGGGTGCAACCAATGCATTCCTTGCTCAGGAATGGCAGCAGGCAGGTGTGAGTGCATCTGCACGCACAGTGAGGCACAGTTTTGGGGCATCTGGAAAAATGTCCATAGAAGAAAAGGTGAGCACTACCATCAGTCCTGTCTTGTGACAACAGTAAAGCATTCTGAGACCATTATTTTTTCATTCTCAGGACTTTTGTCCACAACTATTTATTTATTGTCTCGACCACGGGCTGATGGGGGAAGGAAGCACAGAGGTGGGACATACTGACACAAAAAGGTATTTATTAAACAACACAAAGAAAACAGCACAAGGGACGAAATGGACAAAGCAAAACACAAAAGGAACTGTGGCAGGAGTGTGGCAATTGCTAGGAACTGAAAACATCCAGATGGTAACTAACAGAGTCCACATTAATGCAGTAGCATGGCTCTAACTATGGATGCCTGATCAGCCGCACCTGCTGATCAGAGCCCTGCTGTCAAGTTGAGTGGTGCAGGCTGTAGCCCCAGCTGGGACAGGTCCATGGTGCAGCAGATAGACAAGTAAAAAAAACACGTTGTGAAATTAATGCACTGTAATGACATCTGACATATGACTAAAAATGTGTTAGAAATGTATTCATTTGTGATTTTTATAGGAACAGTCCACTATTGTTATATTAGGTACTATTGTCTTGAATAAAATTGTAGTTCTTGGATATCACAGTTTTGGACACTAACAGACCCTTTTACTTTTTTTTTTGTTTCTCAGAGATATTAGTTTATGATTCAGTAACTACTGAAATACAAGTAAAGGAAAGTTTATTCTGTAATTGCTATTCAAAAAGTTTTAATTTGACCAAATTAATGCTGTTTTCTCTTGAGGGCAGTTAGACTAAAAAAATTACTTGTGTCTACTAGTATCATTACTCTATATATATATACACACTCATATACTAGCTCATCTACTAGAATTTTGTTTTTGCGATTACCTGTGAGTGTATATATATATAAAGATGATATATGTGTGTGTGCGTGTGTATGTGTGTGTGTGTGTGTGTATATATAAAACTTAAAAATTGCAGCCCGAAGCAGTCCTCATTTAAATGCGTTTAGAGTCCTCTGACTCAGGCTGGTCCTTAGCTGAAATATCGCAAGACAGATTTATGACCAAAGCACTCAGCTTCTATGGAGATTAGGCCAAGTGGCTGCAGCGTAATTCATGTCTCCTCTATAAAAACCAAGGATTTCTGAATAGTCGACCTTGGAGCCACAATTTACACAAGAGCTCAAGAGTTAACAAGAAGCTTCATGCTGCATACATGCTTGTCACTGCACATTGGCAGATACAAACATGAAGGCCCTGTACACTCTTCTAAAAGGTGTATTATCTCTGAATGTTCTAATTTAACAGCAGAGGTTTTAGGTCTCAGTGTGTCTACATCTGGCACACTGTAATACTTGGTCCACCACACAAGCTTCCTCCTACATGGACTATAAATTGTTTTGCCAAAAAGTCATTTTACTAAAGAAAACTAAAAGCCCATATGGGCTTTGGGTCTGAAATCATTTGAAGAGGATGTTTTCTTCATTACTCCATGTTTTTATTTCTTGCGAGAAGGGAGGTGGGAGTGGGGTACAATAAACTGTTTAAAATGATTCAAATTAACTTAACGTATGAATCTTGCTAAAAAGAAAACAGGAAGCATTAGTAATAAAAAATTATTTCATTTGATTGTGATGCACAACAAAATGCCTGTAGACACAAATACATCCAGTAAAGTACTTATTCTCATAAGGATACTGGTTAATTACTTATACTGTACATATGAGAAAAAAAGCAATATCTCTGAAAATAAAGAACAAACTGTGCGTCAAAAAGGGAAATAACTCCCTGCTCTTACATAAAAATAGTAATGCTGCATTGCATTGGGCACCACTTACCACCACATAATTATTTTACAGGGACCTTTAATCCTTCAAAAAATAGATGAAAGTAGTTAAATGTTATTACTGGTGCAGCTACAGTGATCACAGAATGCTAGCAGCCCAACAAAATATGACATAACAGTCAAAGTCACTTATTTTTGACACTTATTTTGTATCCATTGAAAAACATTTTTCAACGACCCTGGGGCATATTACGCAGTGGTCTACATATAGACCATGCTATCAAAGATCTCCAAAGATCTGAATTTTTGATTGGTGCATTCTTACCTGCCTGCTCCTCAAACATCTGCCCTTTCTTTTTAGAATTTAGCTTCAAGTGTTACAGTTATGCTGGGTTTAAGTATACTATCAACCTGGCATTAACCTGTCCCTTAGAGTAAAGGGCAGACTTGTAGGCATGTTGCAACATTGTATTTTATGTCAATTTTTATTTTTATAAATAAACACTTTAAATCATAATTTCTCTGCATCTTATTCTGTTAAAATTGTGAATCAGATCATTAAAGCCCTAATATTACATTCTTGGCAAAATGTGTTATGCATTGTATCTGTCTTTTTTATCATCCTTTGTAGGGTTGCTGTATTGACTGATGGTCAAGGACATGAAGTCCAAAATAATAGTCATGAAACAGAACAAATCGATGTCTCCTCATATAATACGTGAGGCTGTGAGTGACTATTACTTTCCTGGATTTCTCTTTTATTTTTGAAACCATCTGATGATTTCCTGTGGTTAGCAAAGGGCGTTCCTTCCTGCACAAAAAAATATTTAGCTAAAAGAGAAAAAGACAGATGTGTCCATCAAAAATGTATTTTACATGGCAGCTGAACTGAAAGTACAGTTATAAAATATCAAATTTTTCATACCAGTAAATGGGACATATCTGATTGGGTCTTAATGAAGAAAAATATTTCTCGGTTTCACCATGTATTTATTCTGATTTATGTAAACGTTGTGGAAATGACCCATAAAAGGTCAGTGGACCTGTGGAATGTAAAGGAAAACAGACAGATTCTTCCACTTGCACGAAAGCTTCTGTTATTCACAGACAGCTTCCCAAAGCCTAACAAAGATTTTGGGCAAATCATGCCAGAATTGGGTCAACTGTTTTAAAATTCGGGCGTCTATAAAGGCTTATATTTTTAAGAAGTTCTACAATAAGGATTAAAGATCTATCTAACTTTCCTGCACTCTGGTGTGAGTCAGGGCATGAAACAGGCTACAACAGGCTAGTGTTCTTCAGCTTCTTAATACCACTGCCAAGCACAGAACAAATTGGCTTCACACAGGAGCTGAGATGTGCGGCTGTAGGTTATTTGATTGGACACGGCTCTCCCTGTGTAAGTTTCAATTATAGTCAGGAGAGATTCTGTCTCCTGGTGACATATCATGACTCCTAATATCTTTTTTGGATCATCTTATGCTGTCTTGAAGGCCAGGGTAACATCAGAGATATTTCTGACTTGAATCCATATTATGAGCAGCAGGGGTTCCACAAGAAGAGGAGATGCCTATGAAAGAATATAAATAAATAAAAAATTCTCTAATGCACAAACATACATAAGAACATACATGTTTATTATAAATAGACTTCACTGTATTAACAAAATAAACACATGAAAGGGAGAAAAAACACAATATGAACAGCTGAACGGAACTGTGCTCAAACACGCTCCCCATTTGTAATTCAACAGCAGAAAATGCCAAACAGATCAGATTCCTTGTTACTGAATAATAAATTTGAACAAATTCATGGTAGTTTTCATGGACAAGGGGATTAAAGTATCAGAAAGTATCATATTACATGTGGGGCAGCTCTGGGCTGAGCCAAATTTTGCCACCTTATGACACAAGGGCTATATTTTCAAAGTGCAGAGCTACGTTCATAGCATTATCCAGAATGAGGTAATATTTTTGTATTCAAATAAAATACACATTGTTATTTCTTCAACCTGCGTCCTTCATTTTTCACCTGAGCTAGAGGGGAACGTGACAGAAGACCAAACCAGAACGAGAGAAGATGGACGCATCCCACATCCCTCTGCCGACGGAAGAAACCCCCCAGCTGATTCCTATCCTTCACCGCCATGAAACACAGCTGAAACAGGTCTCGGAGGTACTCCAGCAAGTGGTGAATGCCCTGCAGTCCCCTACACAACCACCAGCTCTGCCCGCACCTACAGTGGAGCCACGCAGCTCCAACCACCATCATGCTTCGCTGCCGGAGCGTTACAGTGGGGATTCGGGTACCTGCAGGAATTTCCTGCTCTTCTTTCAGCTGTATTTCGCGGAGTTTCCTGAGCTGACTGACGTTCAGAAAAACTCCGTCTTCATCCAGCAGCTTTCTGGGCGTGCTCATGATTGGGCGGCAGCCGTGTATCGGGGAGGAGGCCCTGAGATGACGTCTTACTCGGCATTCCTGGCGAGCTTCAAGACAGTCTTCGACCACCCAGACCAGGAGCAGTCAGCGCCTCCTGCAGCTCAGGCAGGGCAACGCCTCTGTAGCAGACTACTCGATTGAGTTCCGGATCCTTGCCGCAGACAGTGGCTGGAATGAGCCTGCGCTCATAAGTGTTCCGGAATGGGTTGAGCCAAGACTTACAGAGTGAACTAGCCTGCCGCGATGCCGATCTAGGGCTGGATGCCGTGATCGCTCTGGCCATTAAGCTGGACCAGCATCTGCGTGGGAAAGGGCGTGTGGCGCCTGCGACTACTTCCACGACTACTTCCAGACGCGTTCGTCCTCGGATCCGGTCCGATCCGGTGTCCGAGACACCTGGTCCAGGGAGTGCGGAAGCCGCCCAAGAACCCATGCAGGACTTTCTCTACTGCGGCACTCTGTAGTTGGGTGCCCGCGCCTTCCAGTCCCAGAGGGGGCTAGTCTTAGAGTATCCACCACATCCTACCAATTCAGTTCCCATTGTAATAACTCTATCCCTGTGACTGTCCTTATAGATTCGGGATCGGCTGGGAATTTCATCTCTTTATCCCTGGTCTCTGTTCTGTCAATATCCCGGATGGAATTGCCATGGCTGATCACCGTTCGGGGCCTGGATGGTCACCCCGTCAGTAATGCACCAGTCACGCACAAATCTGAATTTGTCACTTTCTATTCCCCCTCACCATTCTGAATCCCTAGAGTTTTTTGTTTTACCCATGTTAGACACCCAATTGGTGCCGGGACTACCTTGGCTACGCCAGCATAACCCCAGCATCAATTGGGTCGAAAGCACTATTACAGGGTGGTCACCATCTTGTGTTTCTCATTGCAATTTGACACCCGTTTCCGTTAGTTCTACTTCTATTGAAAGCCCCTTAGCTGATTCGCCCGTTTCTGTTCCCCCTCACTATTCTGATTTGGCGGAGGTGTTTAGTACCTCCAAGGCCTCGAGCCTCCCCCCACACCGCGCTTGGGATTGCGCCATAGATCTCCAGCCTGGAGCAACACCTCCTCGGTCGCGTGTGTATCCGTTGTCTGAGCCAGAGACTCGGGCAATGGAGAAGTACGTGGCTGAGTCCCTCAGGCAGGGATATATTGTGCGGTCCCGTTCTCCTGCCTCCGCTAGCTTCTTCTTTGTTGAGGAGAAGGATGGCGGACTCTGGCCCTGCATTGACTACCGAGGGCTCAACGCGGTCACGGTGAGGTATCCACACCCCCTTCCACTAATCCCGTCTGCTATTGAGCAACTCCGGGGGGGTGTTGTCACAGAGCAATGGGTCCCCGGGAAGGTTACATCCTTGCGCCTTTTTTTCGAGGAAGCTGTCGGAGGCAGAGAGAAACTATGACATTGGGAATCGCGAATTGCTTGCTGTAAAAGACACCCCTTTTCGGTATTGACCGATCATAAGAATCTCCAATACATCCAGCAGGCTAAGCGGCTAAATTCGCGTCAGGCCCGGTTTTGCCCAGTTCAACTTCACTATTACATACCGTCCAGGTTCGAAGAACGACAAGGCTGATGCCCTGTCGCGCTACTTCCCTGCACCACCTAACGTTGAGGTAGATGAGCCCATTCTGCCTCCGTATCTCGTGGTGGCCCCGTTATCGTGGGATTTAGACCAGGAGATTTCCCAACTGGCACAGGGTCTCCCTGTGCCTCGGGGATGCCCTCCTGGCCGGACCAATGTGCCAGAGTCACTGCGGGAGCGGGTGGTAGTTTGGGCTCACACCTCACCTGCTACTGGGCATCCGGGGGTAAGTCGGACGCTTAATCCAGGAGCTCAGCAGGTTCCTCCGGGCATACTGTTACAATGGGCAGCACGACTGGTCAGAGTTCTTAGTCTGGGCAGAATACGCCCAGAACTCTTTGCGTCACTCCGCTACCGGTCTAACACCGTTTGAGTGTGTGCTCGGGCGACAGCCACCTCTGTGTCCTTGGGATTGGTCCCCATCTGAGGTCTCTCGGGTGGATGATTGGTTCCAAAGGGCAGAGAGGGTCTGGGAGGGAGCACACTGTAACATCCAGCGTGCCGTTCGTCGATTCACCAAGCAAGCGGATAGGCGTCGTAGAGATGCGCCTGTTTTAAAGGCCGGTATCGGGTGAGGCAACTCCTCGATTCGCGGGTGCGTCGGGGCCAGCTGCAGTACCTGGTTGACTGGGAGGGGTATGGTCCCGAGGAACGGATTTGCATCCCGGCCCGCAACGTCCTCAGCCAAGAGCAGAAGGACACCTTTCACCGTGCACGGCCGGATCGCCCAGCACCCAACCACGGCGTGGTGGGAGGCCTAGGCGTAGCCCTGCGCAGCCAGGAGGCCGCTCTCACCCCCCTTCGGGGGCCGGTCCTGGAGGGGGGGGGGGGGGGTACTGTAACATTCGTCCTCCATTTTTCACCTGAGCTAGAGGGGAACGTGACTATTTTAAAACTATCTTCTTCAGAAATATCTGTTTATGATGTCTTTATGCAAATCCAAAGGATGCCTAACTTTACACTAGTGAACATATCCAAGACGTTTGAAAAATAGTACCAAAAGGGTAAAAATCGAGAGGTCCTATAAATAGCAAATGCGTCAGCACATAAATGTAGCCTGTTTCAACCGAGAGCCGGTGTGAGCCGCAAAACCACACGGATGTTGACATCACGTTCTAGGTTGAATTAGGGAAGGGACAGTCAATCAGTGACTGAGTAGCTGGCAGTGGCCATCTTGCCAATTTATGGGAGTCATGTTACCTCATGTCATGTGACATCTTAGATTTTTTTTATTCATAATGTTATTACATTATTCATAAACTTTGACACAAGGCTGTATGTATCAGCAGTACCAGACAAAAGAAAGCTGCTGAAAAGAATAGAGAATTGTGTGAAGGACAATAGACAGTGGATGCTCACTAACTCCAGATAAGACAGAAGTTCTCCTACTTGGGCCTCATGCAGCCAGACACAAGCTGGTAGGCTAATTAAAAACTCTGGATATCCTATCTATCTTAACAAGTACATAAGTAAAGGGCCTAGGTGTCCTTATTGACATAGGTCTCTCAATGGAATCACATGTAGATAATATCACTAGGATAGCATTCTTTCATTACAGTTTTCTCCATTGGTTTGGCTCATTTCTTGAAACAGAAATTAAAAGTTTATCTCTCCCAAAACTGTTTGCACATGCACATTCACACAAAACTATATTTAATTCCAATATAAAGAGTCAGTACCATCAAAGTTTTAAATATCTTTCTCAATTGTTTTGGCTCACTTGCATTCACTTGGTGCTTTTGCCAAAATAACTTGGGTTGTTCAGCACAACACCATGGTTCATGCAAAAGCTCACCCAAAACAGTTCATCCATGTGTGACTAAATTCCTCTCATTTAAGTAGTCAGAGGTCCCAAAATGCATTGTCTTTTTGGCATTGTGTAATGCCAAAGATGCCTAGATGTTTTGTCACTTTAGCAGAGGTCTGGCTAATGGAATACATATTATAAAACTGAAAAAAAGTTTGACATCATACACTGCACTCACACTGCCAAGGAAATTGTTACCATTTTATTCAGGCATATAAAGTAACTTCCATAAATTGTAGTTCATAAAAAGAAAATGTATACAGTATTCTATATATGTACAATATATATACACAAACAGATACTACATTACTACTGTACAGTACTACAGTAACACTTTCACTGGATGCTGTCATCACCCTCCTCATCCTCCTAGCCATCCACAACCTGTTTCGCCATAGATTTTCATATATATAAATTTCCCATTGCAATGCAGCGAGGGAAAAAACGTACAATGGACAAACGTACAAAAAATGTGCAAACGTAGGTCCCTGTCACAACCGTTTGGCATGGCGAGGCAGGTGATCTGAAATGATATGACAAGGAAGAAGGACGCATTTGCACGACGTCACAAAACAGGGGTTTAATCCGTTATGAACAGGACAGGGGAGACATCCGGTAACATGTGAACATGGAACATAACATGTAACAAAGACCCAATGGTGAACAGACATGAACAGGGCAGCTTTACACATCAGACACAGATGAACTCGATTAGGACTAACGTCTGGATCCCGGACCGGAGTAACCCCTTCCAGACCAGATCATGACAGGCCCAAAGAAATCCGTTTTATTTTTTCCTAAATTCCATTCAAAATTGTGAATTCCATGTTTTCTGTTACAAATGTATTTATTCACCTAAAATCTATGTGATCTGGAGTGGCTGGGGAAAAATTAACCTGCAATATGACAAATCACATTTAATCAAGTGCTTTTGTAAACCATTTACATGTAAATTATTTGTATTATTTGTATTATTTGTAATTATTTCATGCTAAGAACTGTTTCATAATATTACACATTCTTCCTTTTGTAAAAAGGGGGGACCTGGAATCCAAAAAAACCCCAAAAACAATTCATTATGCCCACTTGCACAATGAATAATGAACTGGAATTATGATAATACATTCATGGGGCAATGGTGGCCTAGTGGTTAAGGAAGTGGCTCCTTAATCAGAATGTTGCCAGTTTGAATCCTGATCCGCCAAGGTGCCACTGAGGTGCCACTGAGCAAAGCACCGTCCCCACACACTGCTCCCTGGGTGCCTGTCATGGCTGCCCACTGCTCACAAAGGATGATGGTTAAAAGCAGAGGACACATTTGTTGTGTCACCGTGTGCTGTGCTGCAGTTTTTCACAATGACAATCACTTCACTTGCATTATGTTTTGAATCAGCTGATTTGTTTGACCAAGAGTTTGTTGGCATGACTAAATTGTGCTTGTTTGATTCTTTTTTCTGTTTCGGAGTTATTGAGTTATTTAGGCAAGCCAAGCCTAAATGCTGCATATGCGCGCATGCGTGTGCGGAACCAATTGGTTAAGTGGTACAGATTCGGCACTTACAGCCTCTTGGCCACAGCTTACCATGAGTTTACATTGTGTTGATGTGCGAAAGTCCCGCCTTAACCAGAAACCCTTATAGTGGGCTGCAGCGGCCAGAACCGCAAATTATATATATTTCCGCATTTTATAGCGGAGTCCGATATATGGATTTTGTGATTTTGTCTGCATTTTTCGCATTGTGGAAATCATAGGGCCCTATGAAGGTCTCAACCATCCCAAACACTGATCCCCTGTGATCCCCTGTCACTTGCAGCATCCATTGCATGGAGCAAGTACCTCTGGTCTTGAGCCCAATGTTCATACACTTTCCAATCAGATTGAGTAAAGGAGAGTATGGATATAGTAGCTCTCCGAGCATTCTTGGCTGGGTAGTAAACTAGGCCTGATGAGTGGGCCATGGTGGAAATTCACATGATTACATAGGTAGGTGAGGCCCAGAGGACCAGATCAGTATAAAGACGGAGCTTTTGATTGTCTTTAATTAATTAATTAATTAACTAATTAATTAATTTGTTCATTCTTTTTGAGTGTGGGCTAAACTAGGGATGTATGTGATCACGCCATTCTCAAATGTAGCAGCACACATTGTTACATTGCCCCCTTGCAGGCCTGGGACATCCACCATGGCCTGCTTACCAATGATGTTACGACCATGTACTCTAATCTGTGAATTGCTGTCATGAATTTATCAAATGTATTCAAATATTATTTATCAAAGAAATTCATATATGGTATTTATGGTATTATGTTCTTGAATAATTTTAACAATTGAACAGGCTATTGTGCATATGATGACTTACACATTGAAATCATGCTGACATTTTTTGAGCAAACAATTATTAGACTGAGAATCAACTAATCAGTTTAGATGGTTTGGAGATTTGTCCATGTTATTTTGAGAATGTCATTTCTGTTTCAGAAAAACTGTAATGCAATATTACAAATCTAAGACACATGATCTCAAGGCATGATGTTGCTCCATGCCTTTACCATGTCAATGTTAGATTACCGCTATGCATTACACAGCTAGCTCAGAATGCTGGAGTGAGAGTTCTAGTAGGGTTCTTGTAGCCTATTGGGTAACACACTTGCTTATGAGCCAGAAGAGCACAAAGTCACAGATTCCAAAACTATGTGAGAAGGTGAGGTGGAGCCATGTTCCCCGGAAAACACACTCCCCAGAGGACACTGGGTTGGCGTTGCCCGCAACAGCGGGAGACATTAACACACATAAGTAAGGGATTTTATGGGCATGTATGGGGCATGTATGTGTACGTGTTATATATAAGGGTGGTAAGTTTGTGAACACATTGGTGGCCGTTTGCTTACTGGTTTGCTTTTTGTGTTATTTTGTAAGTAGTGGAAGTTTGGGAGTTGTACAAATGTTGTATCACCTGTTAAATGAGTAAAAGAGGGATTGGTGTTGGTGTATATTTTTTTTCTTGTTTAGTCCCCTTAGCAATAGCCTCATTTCCGCAGGTAGTGAGTTGTGTACTGTCCTGTCATGTTGTTGGTATGCACATGTGACCTGTGAATAATATTTTCCTTTTGTTTGTCTGGTTATTTTTGATAACTACAGTGTTTTTGTTTTTGCATTATTATGACTTGTATTATGACTTTTTTGTCAGCCTATTTTCTGTACCTGCATGCGCTAAGGAAAAATACAAATTTCCCACATCCACCATCACAGTCCAGGGAACTTCAGCCGGTCGCCCACACCCCACTTACTACAACTGTGTCCTTGAGCAAGTTACTCCAGGGGTACTGTCCATTCCCAGACACAGTGTTAATTATAAAGTTCTGTTTAAAACTACCTACACTATGACCCCAGGCCTGGCCGGCCCGAAATGGACTCATGAGCATCATGGCTTGTAAAACGTCTGCATTTCTGTAACATTTTTGTGGACTCTGACCTGTTTCTGTTAAAGTGTACCATGGGCAGGTTTATGTTGATCCCCTTTTCGGCTATTGTGCCTTGTTTATATGTATTTATTAATAAATCGTTGTTTCCCGAATGTACCGCCTCTGTGCTTCCCTCCCCCGTCAGCTCGCCGTCGTGGCACAATTAGAAATAATGGACAACTTATACTCATGACTTTTGTTAACACACGGTTAACAGTAACACTGCAGTGATGCCCACTGCTCGCTTTTTATACTATGGGGGCTTTCTCTGAGCTACTATTTCCAAAATTTCTTACATTTTGTTCTCCATGTTTAAGGGGTGATCTTGTGTAGTAACTGTAAAGCCCATGGAGACATATTTTTTGGGTTATACAAAAATAAATAAGTTCTTGTTATTTGACCTATATACCTCAGTTGATGGGGCCATTTTGTTTTACAGACAGGCTGCGCTTTTGTCAGATTTATCACACTAGACTAGCGATCCCAGACACAATGTCAAGCATTACAAAAATGAAATGAGCATTTGTTCCAGAGATGGTGAAAATAGGGAACAAACAACTACTCACTCAAATGTAAATACAACCCATATGAAACAACGTAGTCTACATTGTTTCTTGGTATCAGGTTTGCATGGCATGTAAGGCAACAACACAAAACATACTAAAAGACCAATGACCGGACGAGGACAAGACATACATTTATACTCATAACAGATGCACACAATCAGGTAATCAGGAGCACATCATGAAGAATATTTTATGTATTAATGTTAAGAAAAGGGTACAAAACAAAATCTTTAAAAAAAGCAGAGATACCCAGGGTAAAATATTACCCCAGCAAAATTAAACTTAAAATTTCACTGGAAGAATGGTCAAAATGATCATATACCTAGCTGATGACATAGCCTGATGGACGAGTACCATTATTCACCCCATTATTCCTGACTAAATCTGCATCTACGTTTCCATCATTTACCCCTCTACAGGCCTTTGGCAAAAAAAAAAAAAAACTGCCGCCATCAAATATTTCAATATTTCACTGATAGCGCCCACTGACTGTTAATCCTCTTTCATGGCTATTTCTGTATCAGTACAACTTTCAACTTCAGTTAAAAAATGATTGTCAATACCTCATATTTGGTGTAGCTGATTGATCATATACTTGAAAAAATCCCTATCTTGTGCTTCATTTAGTGTACCTATGATGTGTACTATGATGAAATGATGCTTGGTTGATGGTTGGTAAAGGTAGCAAAACAAAAGGTTAGTAAAACTAAATGTTGATTTGATTTCCGTTTTGCTTTTTGAAAGCATTCTTAGTTTAAAGCTTTTTTTTACATCTGCCTAACCCTTTTGCATAGTACTATACATGGTAAGTAGGTGTGCAATATGTGTTCAGTATTATAAGTTACAGTAAATTTCCACCTAAAATGTTTACACATCAGCTTTTTAGGGTTATTACACCACTTCCCATGCACTGGGCCAATTGATTCCATCAGTCAGTTCAAGTTATTAGTGAATCAATGTGATTGGAACATTTGGAGTCTGCTCTCTCACACGTGTGCCGGGACATGTGTTCACTGCAAAGACTAGGAACATAAGAAGTTAAAAATGTCTGAAACCTAAAGAGACATCTAAATTTCCTGGAGAGACATGTAAAAAGAGGTATTTTTCTGAAAAGCATTTGTTCCAGGTATCATCCATATTTTAGTGATGTTGAGAACACTGTGTTTATATAAAATATTGCCAACCATTCAGAACCGATTAATCCATGTCAGGTCATATGCAGGGCTGCCATGCCGGACCTCTGACTGTGAAAAATATATATATAAATAAAAATCAGTTTCACCCAGTGATCTGACACTAGATCTGAGAGGCGCAGCTCAGAGTGCAGCTTTCACTCTGAATCACACCAACAATAATCCTTCTAGCCAATGAGCCAATCAGACGATAACTATAAAAAAATATCTCATGTAATATTGTTGACGAATAAAACTAGACTAAATATGGTCACTTCATTTTCATTGATGAAAACGAGACTAGATATTATTTCCACTCGTTTAATTGCTTTATTATTTTTAGGCACTATTTCTGTTTCCTGTGTATCCCATAGGACTGCACAGGTGACATCACTTCCTCAATACACATTCACAACATTAATTTGATTTCAGGATACTTGTAATGGTTTAGCAGATGGCTGGGAGAAAATGACAAACCTATGATTGGACGCACTTTTCTTACAATGAAAGGAAAAGAAAACAGAAACATGGAACATTTCATAGCATCTTCTGTGTCTGGAATGTTGAACATTCTTGAGTCTATAAGGTAACAATAGTATAATAATAGCATTACTTTGTTTTAATTATGAAGAGGGTTTGACTAAAAGGTGGGTTTGACTACTAGGTACTTGTAATATATTGTCATGTAAATGATCATGGTTAATTCTGATTAAAATAAGACTAAAACTATCAGATTTTCGTCAACTGAAACTTGACTGGACTAAAATGAGTATGGAAGTGACTAAGACTAATAAAAATAAAATGACAGCTTGACCCAAAGACTAGACTAAAACTAAAATTAAGACAGGCGCTTAGTAAAGTTTTTTCACTATAAGCCCTGCATATGATCAGTGACTCCAAGGATACTGGTCTTGGGCGCACATCATTCACTCACACACTAACACCTACAGCCATATTAACAACACCAATTTATGTAGTCTGCATGTCTTCCTGTCTTCCTGTCTTGTACCCGGCACTGGGATGGTCCAAGCCTGTTTGGTGCCCTGGGCAAACACCCCCTCTGGCGCCCATAACCGCCACTTATCATGCACATATGAAGTCTTGGGAAAGCTCATAGGGTGTCTTTTTCACACAGTGTAAATCATAAGCATCAGTATGTGTGCATTTGGGGGAAGGATGACTATGCAAGAACAGGTAACATTTAACTTGTCCCGTCAGCCACCTCATGAGTTATATACAACACAACCATGAATGATCAGATCCAATCCCTGACCAACAGAACTTGCTGACTGAATTTTTTTTTACTCAGCCCCTGCAGACGCTACATTATTAGTATCAGTGCTCCTAGTGACATTTAATTTTCTCAGAAAAAAAAAAACTTGTACTGATTCAATGAGGATGACAATGGTCTGATTCTGTTCTGTTTTTCCATCTCTTTCTCTCTCTCCCTCTATCTCTCTCACATACACACACACACACAGACATGCCATGGTTTTCCATCAATAATTGGCAATTACATTTATTAATGTAATTGCCTGTTGTGAAGTGCTGTGAACTGTTAAATGGGGAATAATGAAACAAGCCCCATCAATCGAGCGGTTGCCAGCGCCACGCTTCATTTAGCTGAAAATTCCACTCCACCTGGGGGCTTGTTCTCAGGCCAACAGGAAATTGCCATCAGTTCACCATCCGAGTTCTGGATCCACATGAGCATGTTCACTTTTAAACCAACTGGATGAAGGGTGCAAGGCACAGAAACAAGCAAGAGATTGTTAACAATCAAAAATCTATTTGATTCAAAATTGATTTATTAGAATGTGTGCCAGATAATAAAGGCCAGTGCGATGACTGGCTGATATGTTGTCCATGTCCATGTTACCAAGAAAGCTTTTTGTAAACATGTAATGTTTCTGAGTACAAGGATTTTAAGTTCTTTGACCTATATATTAAAGTGTAGTGCTAATTTGGAAGCAACACTAATTTAAGGAAGCAACACTGCGTAGTATAATTTATGTCTGTTCCCTCATTTCTTTTTTTAAACTTGTCCAATGTACAATGTGTAATTAATGATCACTTGTAAAATCTCAAATCTCACATAAAATAACTCTACTCTCTGTTACTGACCAAGCCTATTTCACACAAAATTGAAAGTCATCATAATGAGCATTTTAAACCTGTCTGTTTGAGATGTTGCGGCTGATGAGGCCTATGTGTACTGTTGGGAATGAGTGAAATCAGGGTGTTTTTCTCAAATGACACAGTTTACTTGTATGCTGTACAAGAATTTGTACATTAATTTACCTAGTAACCATTAATAATACAGTATGTAATTTTACAACTCAAGCTGCTTTTTGAATATTACAGTGCCTTCAGTTTCTCTTTGTCAATTAGGGAATGAACAGAACATTTCTACCATGGCTTGCACCATTGACCATAGGTTTGAACTGTGGGGCCACTGGAAGAATGAATGTCCCCAGTGCCCACTCCGTTGTGACTCAGAGACCTAGGTCCTCCTCTTGAAGAATGGGGATGTCTGAGTCATTTGTGATGACTGAGTCTGTGTGTGTAGCTAACCATCCTTGTGTTTGTTAGATAAGTTACATGATGCAGAAAAGTTGGTCCATGCCTTTATTACATCAAGATTAGATTACTGCAACGCATTACTCTCTGGATGCTCTAGTAGGTGCATGAGTAAACTAGAAGAGTTCTAACTAGAAAAAGGAAATTTGACCACATCACCCCAGTCTTACAATCACTGCACTGGCTACCCATCAAATTTAGGATTTACTACAAAATCCTACTTTTGACCTATAAAGCTCTAAATGGTCTCGCCCCACAGTACCTGAGTGAACTCTGAGTGCGGGGTCACTACTGGTACCCAAAGTACAGAAGGTCACAGCTTGCCGGTCAGCAGTTATGAAAAGAAGGTCACAGCAGTTATGAAACAGCTTGCCGGTCAGCTTGCCGGGACTCAGACACAGTCTCGGTGTTTAAATCTAAACTGAAAACACCTCTGTTTTCTCTGGCCTTCTGTTAAAGTCCCAGACACCATGTCAATTATTAAGTCCTCTTTATCACACAGTCACCATGTTAAACACAGACAGTTTTAAATAAATAATAGTTAGGCTGTTCTAGTTAGGGTACCGGGCCACATGTTTCAGTATCAGTTGTACAATGCTTCTGTTTGTTCTCTCCAAGACGCTGAATCAAGCGCACAGACTACTGACAGACTCCAGTGAAGAGATCAGCAGATAAATCCTGGTTCCTGAAAACTGCTAAATGATGACTTAATGTACACCATGACACTGGACTACTCAGGATCTGCAGGTAAATTAATTGGTGACTTTGGTGTCTACGTGTCGTATCACCATCCATTCTCTCAATTTGTACGAAGCCTTCTGAGTTGACAAGGTGACCCGACGTCTTCCACAAGATGACACACAGTCTGCCTGGGACTGTGCAATAGACCTCCTGCCAGGCAAAACACCTCCTACTCATTGCCTGAACCGGAGCATCGGGAAATGGAGGAATATGTGACTAAGGCCCTGCGTCAGGGCTTCATTAGGCATTCACGTTCTCCCACCTCCACAGTTTCTTTATCGTAAAGAATAAGGATGTGAGCCTCCTCAGTGTTTAGCACTGTATCAGGGCATTACGAGTAGTGGGTGATGCCCTATGGGCTCACCAATGCCCCTGCTGTTTTTCAGGGTTATTTCATTGACATTCTTAGAGACATGCTGACCCAATTTGTGGTGATGTACATAGACGACATATTGGTGTTCTCAAAAACCCGAGCAGAACATATTAACGTTAACTGAGTGGTCTAAGCCCACTTCCATTAAAGGGCTGCAGAGCTTTCTAGGGTTTGCCAACTACTATTGTAAATTTATCAGGAACTACAGTACTGTGACGGCACCACTCACGTCCCATCTCTGTGGCAAGCAGCTCCAATGGACCGGTGCAAAAGAGGCATTTTCAGCACTGAGCTATGAAAATGCCTTGGAGGTTGATGCCTCAGAGGTGGACCTGGGGATGGTGTTGTCACAGTTTCATGGCAACCCTAGGAAGCTATACCCTTGTTCCTTCTATTCACGAAAACCCCATCCATCCTGTGTTTTACTCCTTAGGCCAGTCACTCCAGGTCCCCTCCACACAGATGACCTGGTCCTGACACCCCCTGAGGCAGTGGAAGTGGACAGTGCCCCCGCCTACAGGGTCTGGAGGCTCCTCGATTTTCTGAGATGTATTTTGCAGTATTTCGTAGATGGGGAGGGCCATGGTCCCGAAGAGTGTAGTTGCATTCCACCAAACCCGTCCGGAACGCCCTGCCCCGCATCCTATGGGTGGCCTCCCAGTTCCTCTTATCCTCTTCCGGGTAGGAAGTGCGTTTGGGGTGGGGGGTACTGTTACGTCTGTACTGGCTATGCCCCCCACAACATGCTCCCCCTCCCCTGAGTATAAAGTACATTGTCTGCAAGTCATGTTGCCCATAGCCGCAGGTTCCTGGGTAAATCCCAATCCTGTGGCCTTACCTCTCTTGCGAGGTGAGGATTCATTGTTTCCTCTCTTCCCCTCATGGGCGTGACACTCTGGCTCCCCCAGAACATATGACAGGCAGTAATATTAAACATATGCCGTTAAATATGGTCTGAATGGTATCTAGTGTATGTTTTAGAAGATTTTGGCTTCCACCGGCATTCAACTACTTCTGTATTTGTGTAGAAATCTTAGTCTGGGCAAATCCCCCAAGATCATAGCATAATATGTCATTAATATATCAGTTTTAGTCAGATAATGGTTATTTATGACTTGGGTTGCTTTTTTGGCTTCCAAATGAGTTAGTTAGCCTTCCCTTTGGGAAGGGAGAATGTTCTCCACACACTATAAGATTACACATACCTCAACATTTAGTGAAGAATACAGATGCTGAAATTAAACCAAATCTCATGAGAAATGACCAGATCAAAACAAAATTTAAACCACCTGCAAGGGAAATATTTTTTTATTTAATAGCCAAGAAATTCACAGATACATTATTATTCCCAGTGCCCGTCGGAGATCTCCTGCATATTTTCCTTCAAAGCTACACATCTTTTGTCTCACAGAAATACACTCATGGTGTTCATGTGGCACCCCTGCTCTGAATGGTTTGTATAAATTACTTTTGACAATAGGACTTGAACCTTTTATAAGAATATTGAACATTGCTTCTCTTAAAATAATCTGACCAGGTCATCTAGGTTCCTTGTATTGACGTGATTTATATTATTTTCCTACTGGATGATTTAACTGCAATCTCGTTTTATTTACCTGGCAGAGGCAGACAGATTAAAATGCCTTGGTATTTTGTGGTGTCTATGTTTCATGTACATAAATAAGGCTTACTGGGCAGTTGGAGAACAAACAGCCCCTCAACATCCCAGAATCAATGACATGTTTTACAAATCACATAAGGATTTCGAATAGTAGATCTCATCTCATGTGTTCACAGAACACATGAGATGTCAAAGTGGTCCTGTTTTATCTCCAGGCTTGTTCTGTCAAATAATCCATTGGCATTGAGTTTTAGAAAACCAGAGAATTTATTTATTCTTGTAACTCACCAACACTGATCATTGATCAACACTGTATGTGGGGGTAAACTAATGTATAATGTAAAATTTAAGTTAATCTTGCATTTTTCATAATATCTTTCTGACTTATTTTATTTTTCCCATGGTGTCTCTTTGTCATATTATATTTGTTACCAAATTAATAATAATAAAAAAAAAGGATTACAGCTTCAAATGGACTACGTGCCATAATCATGTCGAAAATGTAGCATTTAAACATGCTTTTGTTTACAATAATTATTTGCTCATGTTAAATTTGTTTTCAAATAAAAAGTCTTTTTCAAATAAAAAATCTTTCTCTGTTCTTTACAAAGACAGACAGATAGATGTGGTAATAAAGATCATGTATGATGAGGAATGTGACCTTCTGAAAGACACAGACATGCACCCTCCCTGCCGAGAGTAGCACCATGAGCAGCCAAGCTGCCAGCAAATCTTAATTTATGTTGGCACATTCAGCCTCCATACCTACTGTGCCACATCCTTTCATGCACTGTGGAACGTTTGATGGAAGAATTTCTGTTTTGAGCAGTTCATTCAGTGCTAATTTTACTGTGTGGAAGTTAGAGTTGGGAATTCATGACAATAGATATAGATTATAGAAATTTATGTTGCTGCCACTGCCTAGACAAGTACAACAATTACAAGGTATTTATAAAATAGCAGTAGCCCCTGGTCCACAATTTCCCCAACATGGAACCATTTGTGTTTGTGCGTCATTAAAAGGTTCAGGAGGGAGCAGTTTGCCTTTACCTTTCAAACGTCAGTGGTGCAGCACAGAGTCTGTTACATCAGTGGAGCCCTCCCAGGTCGAAGCTGAGTGCAGAATGGATGGTAGATCTAAATGGGAATGAGACACATGATGTCCCTTTCCAATAATCCTGTTTAGGCAAACGGCCACGCAACAGTCCAAGACCAATCTAAATGAGTTTTTTCTTTATATTTCTTCTACAACTCTCTGTCTCTCCATAATTGTAAGCATTTGCATAATTCATTAACCATCCACTCAAAACATTGCTTTTCAAGGGGAAGTTGATAGGCTGTGGGACTCATCTTAAAAGAGATCTGATTGTCAGATGAGTTCAGTTCCCCTGCTAAGGAGCACTGGAATAAGAGCTGGGAGAGCATTGAAACTGCACATTTCAGCACCAATGCACTGGTGCTGTGAACTATAAAAACTCATTGTTATATAAAACTAAGCCCCTTAAACACAAATTTCATGCTTACATTTTATTCAGTGTTTGCTTCCAAATTCAATTTTTTTTTTACATATATCTAATTTGTTTAATTGAACAATAATATTTTGTTTAGTGAAGTGATTGTCACATGTGATACAAAGCAGCACAGCACACGATGCACACAGTGAAATTTGCCCTCTGCATTAAACCCATCACCCTGAGTGAGCAGTGGGCAGCCATGACAGGCGCCCGGGGAGCAGTGTGTGGGGTCGGTGCTTTGCTCAGTGGCACCTCAGTGGCACCTTGGTGGATCGGGATTCGAACCGGTAACCTTCTGATTACGGGGCCGCTTCCTTAACCGCTAGGCCACCACTGCCCCAGCTCAATTGCTTAATATAGGGTGAATAAATATATTTCCTGAGCTCTTTAAAATGGACGGTTTCTTTTGTAGTGTGTTTGTGAAGTGTTTAATTGGTTTGGAGGGTGGTAGTAGCCTTGTGTGTAACACACTCACCTATGAACTAGAATACCCAGGTTAAAATTCCACTTACTACCATTGTGTCACTGAGCAAGACACTTAACCCTATGTGTCTCCAGGGGGACTGTCCCTGTAACTACTGATTGTCGCTCTGCATAAGGGTGTCTGATAAATGCTGTAAATGTAAATATTTCATAAAATAGATTATGTGGCATTTAGCACATATGGCTCACAACAAAAACTGCCCTCTACTTTTCACTCCTACTGTGATAGAGCAGTGGGCTGTCATGAGTGGTGACTGGGGAGCAGAGGTTTGGGACAGTATATTGCTTACAGGTACCTCAGTAACACCTTGAGGGTTGGTGGATTAGAACCTTGGTTCTTCCGGTAACAAGCCCGCTTACTGCAGGGCCACCTCTGCCTTATAATTTGCTACACCACCACTACAGTGAGCACCCAAATACTGGTGTTCACTCTGTAAACTGAATTTGCATCAGATCGTTGACATTAGTTTTAGGGTACAGACTGTTCTCGACAAACTTTGAATAAATTAAAAAACAGAAATCAATCCAAGCACATCCCAACGTGCAAAAAGGAAATGCAGTAAATGCAGTTGTTCAGTTCAATCTTTAAATTAATGATAAAATCCTTCTTAATGAGGGGTCAACACCAAACAAAAAAACCCAGAGACCCAGAGAGAGTCACATGGATAGTGATACATGATGCAAGCCTCAGATGGGGGAGGGGTAGAATCCAAGCCCCCAGGAGTAGGCAGGGATGTCCCCTGAAAACCACACATTTTCAACCCATACCCTGATTATTTAAAAAGCCATCAAGTCACTCGATACTTGCAGCAATCGTTTGGGGCGATTTGCCCTGTTAATTGTATAATTGTTTCAGTAGTACTCATTTCTCCTGACCTCTATCTCTGCCTTCATCTCACTCACATTTCCCCCCATCCCCTGGGCCAAAAGGGTTAATGTGGGCTAATGAACAGGATAATGGGTTTTAGGAGAGGGATCAAGACAGGTCCTCATGCTTCCCTGGACAACAAGCATCTTTCTACTCTGCCAGTCTGCCAGCCCTCATGAACCCAGCTGTGGAGCACAACATGCTTAGGCAATTAGTGACCTGAGGTCCACAATTAGTGTTGAGGCCAGTACTGGCACATACAGATGCCCCTTGAGAGTCTGCACTAATGACCAGTGAGCATCCTCAGGCCAGCACTGATAAAACACCTGAGCCCATAGACTGACATCCAGCACGCACGGTGTGGGAATCATGACCATTCTTGACTAGCTGACCATTATGCCCAGAAATGTCAGGATGTGAAGGCAGAGAGAAAAGATTACTTGTTCTGATTTGAATGATGAGCAATGGGCTGCCATGTAATGCGCCCGGGGAGCAGTTTGTGGGGATGGTACTTTACTCAATGGCACCTCGGCAGTTCGAGATTCAGATCAGCAACCTTCCAATTCAAAACGGCACCATTCACACACCATGGTCAGTTTAGAGTCACCAATCTCCTTGGTGTACATGTTTTTGACAGTGGGAGAAAACATTTAGGAAAACATGCTCCCAACCTTGGAGATGTGAGGCCACATTACTGGCCACAACATCACTATTTGAACCCAGGACAGGTTATTGCTGTAGCTACAATATATCATTTCATTGAGGCAGAATATCATTGGGCCTCTGGGTACTCAATCACTTGCTTTCAATTGTGGCCGAATTGAACCCATCATAATGTTAAGTTAAGATATAAATACAAACTAAACAAATACTATAAAAATGGGGGAAAAAGGTAATTGAACTCAATAAAATATTTACAAATAAATAAGTTAACAAATTAACAAATAAGTTAAGAAATTACCTCAAAATGTACAATATATAAAAGTAAAATGCCATATAATTTACAGTGAAGACAAAATGATTAATTAAAAGTCAACAGTGATCATTTATGGTATTACAGTCCGACTCATACTAAATGAGGGCAAAATTAAACCAGATCCTCTTACTTGTATGTTTGTTCCACCAATAGTGATGTTCACTATTGTTGTTGTTGTTATTTTTATTTGTAATGTTGCCTTAACTGTAGAAATATTATATGTATTATCACGCAAGTAGCTATTCATGACCATTCCCACACTTCAACCTCATTTGACCACCCCACTGCTATGCTCCCTCCACTGGTTCCCAGTAGCTGCCCGCACTAGATTAAAAACACTGATGCTGGGTTTCACCACCCTACCTCAGAGCCCTTATTATAACTCGCACTGCACCTTGCACTCTCCAACCCTCCAGTACTGCTCACCTGGTCCCTCCACCACTGAAGGGGGGGTTCCAGAATGAACCAGCCCATGATTCATTATGGGCATTACATTTACATTTATATTTACAGCATTTATCTGACGCCCTTATCCAGAGTGACTTACAATCAGTACTTACAGGGACAGTACCCCTGGAGCAACTTAGGTTTAAGTGTCTTGCTCAGGGACACAATGGCAGTAAGTGCGATTTGAACCTTGGTCTTCTGGTTCATATGCTTCTGGTTCATATGCCACTATGCTACTTCCAACCAAAATGTATAAGTGTAGGTTAGTATTTTTACGAAGCTGTACATGAGGGCAAAACATATTGAAAGCAAAGTAGAAGTGAGATAAGTGATGAAAAGGATCAAGCTCCCATGACAAGAATCACCCACTTCTTCCTTCTCAACTGTCACATGGCCAGAGTCACATGACACATTGGGGATCATTTCCAGGTGTGCAAATAATAGTGGATCATTTTTTATGGTTTTGTTTTACTCAGAATAAGCATAGAGGTTAAATGAGAGGCATTGGAAAATTAGGATAGAATGGAATGAACTATTTTTCTGATTTAAGTTAAACAAATCGGTGATTTGGTGTGTAAGCAAGTTTAATACACCACCACATGGAGAAGTAAATTGTCTGCATTTGCAGCAGTCAATCCAGACATCCCAGTTTAGTTAGCATATTGAATTATCTACAAAATAATGACAGCACTAGAACGATGGACTTCAGATTCAAGTGAAGCAGTTTCTGAACTGGGCCAGCACTCATTTACATTTCTCTCTTATGCGAAGGAAAATGTGCTGAGGAACAAATGTCCTCTGCAGGATGAGCCCTTCAGTTTCATCTTAGAAGTAATGTCACAGGCTATATGAAATAGAGTATTCCTGGCCAGACTCTTGTTTTTCAGCCTCGGGCGAATGCCTGTGATTCAATGAATGCTTTGTGCAGACACCAAGCCATCGACAGACCATCACGTCCCCCTTCTAATATAATCATTCCCACTGAATTACTAACATGAGTAATGACATTAGGACCTGCTGACACCAATTTAGTCCACTTAAGTCTGGGACTCTCTCCCTATTGCTCCTACAGCTGGGACAGTCTGCCAATGGACCCCATTCAAAGGAGGTGGATGGTAAAGAGAAGAAACACCCCTCTAACAAACCAAGAGAACTTCAGTGATTATCCTCAAACACTGCCTACCATACTGCCTGTGCTGTAATCATGACATGCAGAATGAAGATTGAAGACATTTTCTTTACATCGCCAAAAGTAGGCTGTGTGTGAGTCAGACAGAAGGAAAACACACGTATATAAAGAAATAAAGGAAGCTGATCAGATTTAAATAATGGAGAAAACTAAATTACACAAGAGGTCATCCAAGTCACAGAGCAGTGCCCCAGACATGTTGGGAGAGGGCAAGCCACCAATAAATGGAAAAAAGATAAAATAACAAACACAGAAAAAGAGGAGTGAGGAGAAGCTGATGGAATATATTAAGATAACTACCTGGTGGCCACCATGAAAGTAACCCTGAGAGCATCTGGGGATCAGATCTGCAGTCATATGCAGCCTGGGAGCTACTCCAAGATGGCAACCAGCCAGTGAGATGGCTATGCTTATTCAATGCAAAAGTCCTTTCTGAAATGAAGTCACTTAATTGTGGTCCCAACCTTCCCTGAACCATTCTTCATTTCAGGCTTCATTTCAAGGGACAGGAAAGGAGTTGTAATTGAATTATCTGAGGAATGGAGGGAGAAAATCTATATAAAGGGCAGATAAAAAAATAATCCACTGCAATTCAAAAGTTTCGTGTTTTCATTTACAAAAGTCAGTTTTTTTTAATGAAATCAAGATCAAATGGAACAATGAATTAATATATGCTTAAATCTACAGACCCATTATCAGCAACAATTAGTCTAAATTTCCAATGGATTGCTGTGTTTACTAATGTATTAAGTCTGTAATGTGAAAAGCTCCATTGGTTATAAGAATTACCTCAACAAATTGGCATCAAGAATTTCTGTAGCTGTAATTGAAATAAACTTATTATTCTACTTAAACCGTTTTTTTTTTTTATTGAGTGTATGCAGCATGCCCTGTAAAAACATAATCGTTAATGATGATTGCACGTGTGAAATTGTTGTTTAAATAGTGTTCTTGGTAATAATTACATACCAATAAAATTGTAGTTTTTCTTCAAGATGCAGAAAACTGGTATGTAGTTATTTCTAGTTTGGTCTAAAAATCCTAAGCAGCATTACAATTGAATTGTTTACTGTCTTTAAGCAGAGCGAATGCTGAGAAAAATGAGTCAGAAAAAGATTAATATTGTGAAAAACCTTTACAAGAGCTCTCAATAGCTTATAAAGAAGTTATTGAGCACACTTACCCAATACAAAAAATATTGTGTCAGATAAGCATTTCCTTCCAGAGTAAGGTATTCCAAATCATAAACACAGCATTCTTTGACAATAAAGGGACTAGTGAGACAAGTGTAGCAAATCAATGACAGCAAATGTCTTCCATTTGGAAAGCTATGTCAGGTCAGACAGCTTGTTGAAGCCTCCCTAGGCCAGATGTAAGGGTAGGAGGGAAATAAAGATTTGGGTTAAGACGTGACACTCCTCAAACTAAACATTATGCATGGCTGATCGGAAAAGGTACAGGGTGTCCAGAGCAAAATTCAGACTTCCAAGATGTTTGAAAAAAGTGGAGAATTTACAGAATAATGTTCTGTCACAATCACAACACTGAAACACAGTGGGCTGCCTCTGTAGCTCCATTTTCTATCAACATAACTCTTAAAAGACAACATATGCATGCACAAATCATTGCATGGAAGGAAATCTTTTGAGGAAAGTGCAAAAAAGATCTTAAATGCTTTAAACAAACCAATGAAATTACACAGGCTTATTTATATGCAGTGATTGTTGATTTTATTTATTGAGGAAAATGATTGAATTTTACATATCTGTGAGTGGCATATATGTGGATTAGTTAATAATATGGACTTACATCTTAAGCCGTTTATCCCATCTGGGAAACCTGGTGGTGGTATTATGATGTATTATGACGAGCCATGCAAAGCTCATCAACAATCTCCACAGTGAGACGTTTCTTCGTCCCTTCGTTGGCGGTTGACAAAACCGGGGTGGCTTTGGAGGCTAAGCGGGCCAGTGGGCTAGCAGTCTGCAAATGGATGGGGCAGTGGTGGCCTAGCAGGAATCAGACGGTTGTCTGTTTGAATTCTGACCCGCCAATGTGCCACTGCGCAAAGCGCCATCCCCACACACTGCTCCCGGGAGGGCCTGTCATGGCTGCCCACTGCTCACCAAGATTGATGGTTAAAAGCAGAGGACACATTTTGATGTGTCACTGTGTGCTGTGACAATCATTTCACTTTGGGGCTTTATTGTTACACATTGCCCAGGCTAGCTGGCCAAATAAACACTGTATTTATTTTGCCTCATCTTGATCATGGGGCTCAAGCATAATTACATTTTAAAGTACACACGGTTTGAGATGGGTTCACTCGAAAGCAAATAGATAAATTAACAATGAATGAAACCCAAGCTCTTGGTCTGCGAGCCACAGTGCAAGTCACTGCCTCCTGCATGAGAAACAATGCAGTCCAGATGTCAACCAAACCACGTGACCAGTATTAAATTCACAGGAGGCTTTGTTGTCCTCTCACACTGGCAAGCATAAAAATGCAACATTCCTGCGGGTACAAATCAAAGCCAGAATGAAAAAAAAAAAAAAATGTGTCATCTTATGACATATTGGGAGATATCAAATTCAACACCACAAATGAGATGTATGCACACACAAAAGCAAGTAGTCAATTCACTGATCAATACGATAAAACATCTGGAATTATGGAGAAACAGACACACATAGGGTGGTGGCCATGGCCTTGGTTATTATAAAAATAATAATAAATAAGATCATGCCCCTAGACCATTCATAGCCTGTCAAACCACGGCATTGTGGAGAAAAGACCTCCTTTTGTCTCTCACAGCCTGTGGGCATTTTCCAAATTTGATTTTGCACAGGCACTGGGCTCAGACCCCTGGTCTGGAGACTAATGGAAGAGAATCTGTTAAAAGGTAGCGGAATGTTTCCTCTGTGATTCTCAGCGCAGGAAACTGACAAAGTAAAAATGTGACCTGTTTTATTTTTTTACATTTACAGCATTTATCAGACGCCCTTATCCAGAGCGGCTTACAATCAGTATTACAGGGACAGTCTCCCTGGAGCAACTTAGGGTTAAGTGTCTTGCTCAGGGACACAATGGTAGTAAGCGGGATTTGAACCCGGGTCTTCTTGTTCATAGGCATAGGTTCATTGACCCTTCAAAAAATTCACAATTGCTTTAAAAAAATTGTATAGGTAATTTTTGTTTAGAAGGGAAATTATGTCCAGGTTGTACTAAGTTAATCATCTTGAAAACACCCCACCATCCCAACACATTATACAAAGTCATCAGGACCACTCAAAGACATTTTTTAAATACTTATATAGCATTATGCAATATAGGAAGCTCCTCCACGATTTCAGAACAACTAATGTAAATTCTGTGTACCCTTGTGATTTTGTAGTTGCTACAAACTCTCCCCAAATGACCTGTCATAAGTTTCACTAATCATAGCAGACCCAGACAGAAAACGCTAAGCCTAAAGCTAAGCTGCCTTTATGTGCTTGTTAAAAGATACTACTTGCCTTTTCGTAAAAAGTAATTATGACTTGTTCATGTGCTCGATCAAGCATTGAAGTGCTAAGTACAACAATGTTCAACCACTTAGAATTTGTAATTAGGCAGCACCCAAAAGCAGAACTTTGCAAAACACAATTCTTTACTTCTGTTTGTAAAGTAGTCGAAGATGCTTTTGTATGTTGTTTAATTCCACGCAGACATACTCACATTAACTTGTGTTAGTCATATTTTAACATTTCTTTTAAAGTTTGTAAAAAAAAAATAATTTTTTTTTAAATGAGAAGGTGAATGCAGTCATGCTACAAGTTAAAAAACTAGTCGTGGACAGGCCTGTCATAACCATAAGATTCTACAGGTAAACTGTTAAAAGACTATACCAACTTGTATTCTGCTATCCAGGCACAACCAGCTGTGTTGTGCCTGATGTTTCATTCATTTTAACAGGTGTTGAATTTAATGATTTCTACAAAATATGTATAATTTTGCCATTTTAATTGCTCCTTTATTTTCATTAAACTAAAACTGCAACATTTTTTTTACAAATTGCTCTAAAATCAGAAATCAATACTGTATAGGCACACACACACACACACACACACACACAACTGTTATGAAATATTTTTACTTAGAAAATAATCATTCTCCAGTCTGAGCAGGACATTAGCGAACAATTTTACTGAGGCATCCACATGAACCATGGATCTTAGTTAGAGTGGAGTTTCAGTCTCTGCCATTCTAGACTGAGGGCCTGCAGGACCCCTGAGATCAGTCCTGTTCAAGCGCTCATGTTTCACAGGCCTCAGGCTTGTCTGCTTTGGCCTCCTGTACCTCCTTAATACACAGTGTTTTCTCAAGCCAACAAGACCGGATGGGCGGGAGCTCCTCGTAGGTGATGAAGCCCAGATCACTGTGCTGCTGGGGAAGTTTATAGAGCAGCAGGTGGGCTCTCAGGACCTGAAAAAGAAGAAACAGATGTCAGAACAACAAAGTAAGAGTGAGGGTGTAAAAATGAGAAACCTGAGACCGATACAGAGCTCAAAGAAAAAAAAAGATAAATGGAGGCATGGTTGAATGATGTGTGAACAAGAACAATAAAGATGCTGCAGGGACTAAATGAAAGAGATGGAAGGTTCTTAACCTCATCTGTTAGGTAGTACGTCTTCCTCAGCATGCTCTGACGAGCTGCCTCTACCTCCTATGCCAAACAGAAAAGAGGGATGAGCATCAGGTACATGACTCACAGCAAAAACTATTTAGAGGAACAATATTTTTTTCCATACAGAGAATTAAAACGCAATCAAAATCTGCAGTGTCCATGCCCTTTTGTAATAAACAAGGAAATTAACAATTATTTGAAAGTCATTATGTGAGTGTAGGGGCTGCAATACTGGTGAACACATACCAGCAGTGGTTTTCTCTGCTATCTTAGGTCAGCTGTGTTCAGTATAACTATGAACATGTTAGATTCTCACAGTAATCAGAACGTGTTTTTTAAGCACAGGCAGGACTGTGTGCATTACAGCAATTCACTCTTGGTTCTTGAGGTAGACAGTGGTATTTCGAGACATGAAATACCGCAGCTCTGAGATGGTTTGTGTGTAAGTGTTTCAGCAAAACAGATTTTTTTAATAACATACAAAGTGTGATTTATTCACATTGTGGTAGCAATTGAAATTTTGTATCTTTATATAAAACCCATTAAGAGCAATTAAAGTGTGAACAACCATACCACATTTATTGGCTACATAAAAAAAACAAAACAAAAAATAACCAATCTGTACGTACTGAGGATGACAGCATGTCAGAACAGTAATAGTACACATGAACAGGTAAGTAAAGTTAAAATTTACTGTAAGGGATTAATTATAAGAAGTGATTTTCAGAATTCTGACAGTGAATTTGAGTCAGGTTCTTGGTGTTATAATCCAAACTGAAATTCATTCCAGATGTAAAGCTCTGCAGGATTATTCTACAAACCAAACAGACAGTACACAGGAGATCAAGGAACTTTCCTGACACAATTGTAAGGCCTTAACTGTGCTGGTGAACAATGAGGATGTACATTGATGCCTTAAATACAAATATATAAACATAATGTGGTGATGAATATTCATCACATAGGTATTTTATGGGATCTTCATTGAAAAGCCTTAGTTGATGGATCATAGGTGATTGTGACATCGCTTAGAAATAACAGTGCCGTAAACAATAGCAGTAATTATATATTATTTATTTAAGTGTGTAATTGCAGTTGTAGTGTGGCAGCAATGTGCTAGAAGCTCCAGAACAAAAAAAGCTGTGTTTTTGCATTTAATAAACTTTCTTTTAAATACCTACTTAAAGCTGTGGCCAAACAAACCCACGCTCAACAAAAAATAGACAATCCCTTACCATTAGTCCGGACCAGAAAACATACAGGGTAATGCTACTGATCTCAGGCCAGTCTGATCTGATCTGGCATGCATCTGTAGAGGGTTAATTATTTCTATGTGTTTGTGTTCTTTAATCTGACCTGGCATGGCATAGTCTGTGTATAAATTGTATGTTTATGAAGCAGGGCTGCACAATGTGTTGGATATATGCAATTATGATGAACTTAATTTTTTTAATTAGGAAGAATCCTAAAATTAGCCAGTGGGACTACGGAAGCCAATTCGCTACAATTATGATAAACTGCAACAGGCAAGTAGTCAATCACAGTTATTGCTTCTGCAGTCCTGTGTAGCGAATGTAATACACACCTGAGGTGCCGGGTCCTGTGAGAAAATGAAAGCATTGACGTGCGCCACAGCAACCGAATACAGCACTGGGCACCAAGCCCTCCGTAGAGACTTCATCACCAGGGTACGGAAATAAAGCCACAGCAGGGGAAGGGAGTCCTCTGGAGGCAGGATGTAGTTCTCCAGAGGAATAGGAAGCTGAATAGGAGTGAAAACGACACCAATCAACGACCAACCAGCATATGGGATGCAGTTGCTAGTTTCAAGAAAAAAAGTGTAGAGTGTAATGTGTACAGAACAGGGACTCCTTAATTCTGTAACACTAGACTTAATTTAAATTCTTTAAATGTTTTTACATAAGCAAATCTTACATGAACAATCACTTCACAGTGTATTAATTCATCACAGACTATGGACAGATTTTACCTTCCTTTTTTTAAAATATTTATTTATTTATTTTTTAAAAAGCAATTTTTTCCAGAGATGCCTGTGTAAAGGTTGCTTGCTCTGAAAAGACACTGAGCAAAGGGCATTAGGTTTATCAAATTGGCATCATAAAGCAACTATGTTATTCCGTGAAACTACCTGTATTTTCATGCCACTAAATAAAAAATAATAGAGCGCTGTTTTTTCCAAGTAGTTATTTTGAAGAAGAGAAAACAACCATTCTCTTTATTAGTGTAATTTTCTTGGTCATATAAAAAACAATCATTTGGCCAACAGCTCCCATGTACACTACTTCCATATTTTAGGTGCTTTACAAATAACAATGCACTTTTAAATCCTCACAATGCTCTTTGATCTCATACTTAGCATGCAGTGCCTTGCTTACCACCAGTTCAAAACTAGTGCTCATAGTGTGTTCACTGAAGTCAGATGAGAAGTAGGTGGAAATGTTCAACGGTACATCCAGAATGCCACATCCTGTGGCATTAAATAAACTACACACAACATCATATTTTGTACCTGGAGAACGGACCCAGCACTACTGACGATGAGATTTCTACCATATTACACCTACAAACCATTCGGTACACCAACAAACATCAGCGGCCCCTGACCTGACTACACTTGTTTATGCATCCTTATTTGTAAGACGGACTGATGCGCTGCAGGTTCACCTGTTGCTGGGTCACAAGGGGTTATTTGTGAGAACAAGCTTTTGCGCATTTTGTGTGATGTGTTTTTTTTCCCCCTTGGTTCTGGTCCACAATGGACAGATTATATAGCATAATTGTTTGAAACCAACATCTGGATGCTGCATCCAGCACAAACAAATTTAAAGCCAAAATTAACACCGATATCATGCCGTACCAAAACTTAAAAAAATACTTATCCACAAAAAATACTAATCCAATTAAATGGCCACGTTCACTATTTTATTTGTGCGTTTTACTTTTTCAGGCTGTTCATTCTTCAGCAATTACTGTTAGGATTATAATTAGTTTATCTGTAATTTGTTTTACTACTTCCTAAACCTTTTGCACAGAACTACACATAAACTACACATCTATAAGGATGTACGTGCAAGCACAAAAATCACTGAGACTACAACTGATATCAGATTCCAATAGTTTCTGTCTTTCAATGAAGCTAAATTCAATGTAAAATACCGTTTATATTTTCATGAGGATTTCAGATGAAGATTAAAAGATGTCTTTTGGGCTATAAGAATAATTCCACAATGAGTGAAATGAAAAATGTGAATCATATGTGAAGAAAAGCTCTAAAAAACATGATGGGCTGCAAATTAAGGTTAACTGAACTTTAGCAAGTTAGTGAGTAAATGAGTGCCACCATGTGGTAAGCTAGATAAACTAGTACTAGATTTTTGCAAAATATAAAACTAAAATTGAACAATCCAAGCAGACCAAAATTATACGATATGGGATAATATACATGAGAGGTAATTTAGTCAAGAATATTGCTGGCATACATAATTAATCTGCTTTTCAAATGTACATAAAATGAGAGCATCTTCATCTTCATATCTCTCATGTAGTAATGTGGCCCAAATGGTTCTACTTGTTAAACCATGGATAATTACAAACATAATGAAAATAAATCTGACTAAGCAAGGGTGTTAATGAGATGTGTTCAGCTTGTCAGTAGAGCATTTGCCAATGACAAAGACACATCGGTCTGTTAGTATTGTCACTTGGGATATGTGTCATCTGAAGTTGTCTATCCCCAGGGGAGAGTTTTTAGGAGAGAAAGAAAAAATGTGGATACCTTTTGCACTGAGACACCCAGAGAGCGCAGCAGGCCAACATGCTCTCCAAACACAGCCAGACGCATGGTGACACTGTGACGCCTCTGTAGGGGCAGCAGCAGGAAGCAGCCGAAAAGCTCATCCCCAAATGACACCGCCTCAAACTGGTCCAGCAAAGCAGAATATAGGTCATGGAAGGAGGCCAGTCCAGGTGGGGGGGTGGTCAAGTCCAGGCCAGCGAGCTTGGCTGGCCTTGTCAGGCCCCCAAACAGGGCCCACATCAGCCGTTGCACTGGGGGTTCCAGGAAGAGGTCACTGGAGGAAAGGAAAATGCAGGCCAGTCGAGCCAGTTTGGCCACAGGGGGTACCATGGCCAGAGAGCCCTCCCGCCAACTCTCCAGAAGGAGATGCCACTGTAGGCAGTAAATGACAGATACCAGTGAACCGGCTGGCAGGGAATCAGTCTGGACTCCACCACCATCTGAGCGGCCCATTCGCTCATAGAGGCTAATGAGTGGTAGGAAGGGCCAATCAGAGGGAAGAGCAGGGCCCAACGAGAGGTTAGGAAGGAGCAGTGACTGCACCCAGGGGGTCCTGCCAAGGTGAGTATCTCGAGAGGAGAGGACTGCAGGCTTGCAGTAGGCCAGGTGAGTGAGGTAGCAGCCCCGTACAGATGAAAGCTGCAAACACACCTCCCGGAGGAGAGGGGCCAAAGGAGGGGCTTGTGGAGTGCTGAACCCCTCTTGCAAACGAAGCTCAGCCAGTGCAGCTGCCTCTGGACCACCACTGATGCATTCACTTAACAGAGAGGAGAGAAGCAAATAAAGAAATACTACATTTTAATACACATATTCTGACAATACAGTTGGTAAAAATTCATTACTTATCCTTGCCATAGTAACAAGAATTTCTGAATCTGAAAGTACATATTACATCATTTGAAATATTGTCATTATATAATATTATACAATAATAGATAGGCTGTCTGCATAACCAAAGATTTAACCTTAAATTTAGTCAGCCTGCTAAATGCCTGAGCAGCAGCCAATTGCTGAAAAGGAATTGTAGCTGCGGTTGTCTTTCCACAGCTGAAATCACCGCAACCAGGCAATCGTGTAATAACTATGACAGGTCTTATGATTGGAATGATTTTTTATTTTCAACATGAGACTGAATATAAGACTTATAATTTTCAGTGGTTTGAAAATGCCTCAATTTTAAACCATCTAGAATGAGGAAGTACAGCTGTCAATCATCCCTATGGTCTCCTCCATTTTGAAACTTGTTTAGAAAAGACCACTAAGATTCTTTTGGGATCTGGAAAAAATTAGAAACAAAACAAGGACTGGGTGCCAAATAGTAAACTGGTTCTTACATGTTTCTATATTATTATTTCAGCAAATCCAGTAGACATACACAGCATGCACGAAAATATGGTCCATAAAAACGATCTGCCTTCCCTAAAAACAGACACAGCAGGGTTTGCAGAATACTGCCACAGAATGAATGCCATCTTGGGTGGGAAAAAATGACCAATCTTGGTCAGATTGTCAAAAAAAAAAGTGGTCATTGGGACATCTGTAGTGTTTCAAGTAAAGGTGGAGGAACCAACAATTCTCCCTAGCCTTATGTACAGTGTAATCAGTATTCACAGAGTATCAATTTTTCATGTCACATCCATATTCCACATCCTTATTACATCCTTTTCCTCTGAATTCAGCCCACTGTGAGAAACTGAGAAAAATTCTTTTAATAGATTTGGCAACTTTTTTCACATTGTCATTGTGGGGTGTTGTGTGTAAAATTCTGAGGAAAAAAAAAATCCATTATGGAATAAGATTTCAGCTCAGTGAAGCACTTTAGTGAAAGTGAAGTGATTGTCATTGTCACAAAATTTGTTCTCTGCTTTTAACCAATCACCCTTAGTGAGCAGTGGGCAGCTATGACAGGCGCCTGGGGAGCAGTGTGTGGGGATGGTACTTTGCTCAGTGGCACCTTAGTAATACCTTGGCGGATCGGGATTGGAACTGGCAACCTTCCTTAACCACTAGGCCACCACTGCCCCAAAGCAACCTTAATATATTAAGAGGTGTGTGTGTGTGTGTGTGTGTGTGTGTGTGTGTATATATATATATATATATGTATTAAAACACTTACGTAAACTCAACATAACTTAATTATTGGCTTGATACATAAATATTATTAAAAAATAGTTAAACAAAAGATGTTTCTGCAAGTGTACGTGGAAATTTCTGTCAATCTGAAGAGTTATCAGATAAAAAAAACTGGTGTATGTTAAAACATTATTTGTAAAACATTCATGTAATTAATTACCTATAAAAACATTTTTGTATTCAATATGTGCCAAGTTCTTGTATTTGCTACAAAGCAACTACAAACCTTTGTACAGAGACTTAATCACACACAACTTAAAGACCACTTGTATTTTTCATTAAGTGTCATATAACCCCAAAGTTTCTGTACAAAATGTGTATGTTCTTTGTGTGTGTTCCATTCTGCAAGAATACATAAAAAAATGTATTTTCCTGAAGTCTGCACAACCCTATGGTAGCCCTATCTGGTAAAGACTGGCATTCCAAATCCTAAGAAGGTGAACTAAACAAAAAGATCAACCCTAAACACCCAGTTCTGTCCTGAGAAACTCACGGTATGAAGTCCTGGTTGAAGATAATGACAGACATCAGCTCATGGGCCATATATTCACTTCCTGGCTGTAATGATGGGAGCATCACTAAGGCAACTTGATGGAACAGAGAGGCATATTTGGCTACATCTGGGTCAACAGGAACCTAAAAGTGTTAGATAAACATAATTCATACAACACATATAAATATTGAACAAATATAGAACAAGACTGCTGTCACCAAAGGCAGAGGACCAGGACTCGTCTCTAATTTATAGAACACCAATTTACTTTGTCCAGTAGAACCACCTCCAATGCACCATGTTGGACTAATTATTATCAACCTTGTTATTACACCAATTGCACTGTTTTCTTGGACAAATCCATTTCAACCCTGCTCTGGCACCTATTGCACATTCAATCTACCCTGGAAGGGGGTCCCTCTCTGACTCACTCTTTTTCCCCTCCAAGAGTGTTTTGTTTTTTGTGCAGAAAGAATCAAATACTGGGGGGTGTCAACTGTGGGTTCTAACAAAGCCCATTGGGACAAGCGTTTTTTTTACTGTGATTTTGAGCTAAATAAGAAATACATTTTATTGTTACACGTCTGATTGCATGTAGTCTTTCCCACTAATATGTTTGATTTCATGCAGCGTTTATGCAGTAGACCTCACCCTTTTGGCCATGTTGCAACAAACATTAGATTGTATAGCCCTTGTTACACAAGGGCTATACAGAGATTCAGTGAAGAATTGGTGAATACGAAAACAAGTTTACCATTCTATGGGCGAGTCTCAGGAGCAAGTAGAGGAGATGATGCTCATGTCTCAGCTGCAAGGGGCTGCAGTGGGAGAGGGTTGGCCTGGACTGCGCACACGCCTGCATGTACCTCACCAGAGACTCAGACATCAGCAGGGGAGTAAACTGGAAAAGGTGACCATAGCAATCTTTCATTTCCATTCATCCTGTCTTGTCAACAGAATTGAAAAAAAAAAAAAAAAATATATATATATATAGAGAGAGAGAGAGAGAGAGAGAGAACTAAAAAATTAATTTATGCTCATTTTCACATCTAATCTCCTTTTTTAGGGGAGGGGTGGGGAATTATCTGGGCAGACAAAGCATGAGAAATGGGAGGTAACCTTCCCCCTTGTGATAACATAAGGGGCCAAATTCCAGATCCGACCGTCTGAGCTGCCACCCTCTGAACGGGGAAGCGGAATGACCAAAAAACTGTTTGTACGTAAATATTTTTTATATTCCCCACCCCTCCCCTAAAAAAGGTACTCAGCTGACCATTATGGCATCCAAACGTGTAAAGCATTAACGTGTAAAGTTGCTCAGAGATTAGATGTGAAAATGAGCACAAATTTATTTTTTAGTTCAGTCATGCGAGAACCAGTAAGTTAATTAAATTTTTTCCTGGAAAAACAGTGACACGACTTCCAGTTTATGGCAAACAGGACGTGTTGATCAACAACACTTATACCTACATTTACATTTAGCAGACGCCCTTATCCAGAGCGACTTACAATCAGTAGTTACAGGGACAGTCTCCCTGGAGCAACTTAGGGTTAAGTGTCTTGCTCAGGGACACAATGGTAGTAAGTGGGATTCGAACCCGGGTCTTCTGGTTCATAGGCGAGTGTGTTACCCACTAGGCTACTACCACCCTGTGTGGGACTGTTGGAATTAATTATTAAAAATTTTACTTTACTCCTTATTCCTGCAACAAAGCCTAATGATCAATTTAAACTGCAACCATAGTGTAAAGCAGAGTACCTTAGTGATTAGGCCTCTGTGGATGGCAATGACAGAGTTGAGCAGGTAACACAGGGCTGTCAGAAGGGGGAATGGAGAGGCTGGGTCAGACAGGCTCGGATGAGTCTTCTCCCCAAAGAATCCCAACCCAGGAAGACTGGGCACCAACTCTGACCCAGGAATGCACGAATGAGAGTTACATATAGCCGAGTATGTCCTGCAGACAAATCAGGAATGTGAGAACCCAGAGCTGACAGATTTCCTGCATGTCCCCAGATTCATTTAAGAAAAAATAAGCATAGCCTGACCCATGATCAATATTCATCAAATGAATTTGTATTTTATAACAATAGATACAGGAATGCTGACTAATATTCACACCATACCTGAGGCTGTACATCATTTTTTGCACAACCTGATGGGACTGCAGTGGTAGGAGCACCTCTGATGTTAGAGACTCCAGTTCTTGCAGACATTCAATTGGCTTAAATGAGCTCTGAGACAAAGAACAGCGCTGAGTCAAAAGTCCAAAAAATACCAAGTATCTCAATGTTTGATGCTAATTTCGCCAACAACACACTTTTTATATCATTGCTGCCATGACTACCTGCACATAAAGCTGCGAGTAAAATGCTCCCAGGTATAGCAGGTATGAGGGCAGTATGGATGCCTCTGTCTGCCCTGCATCACCAAGCCTCTTTTGTGATGCCTTCAGCAGACCTTTTACAGTGGGCTGCAGCCCCGCCACATGAGCCCACGTCACTGGAGGAGGTGGAAGGGACTCAGCTCCCTGAGACCTACATTGAGGTATAAATAAAAAAAAATATATATATATATATATATGAAAATTACCCATTAATTCTACAGGAGCAAATCAAAGGTTAGAAAGGTTGGAAATAATGTAATATACCTAATAATGAAGGACAAATACACACATTATTCTGGTATATTGTGGTGGCTATATTGTCCCAAAATGGACCAATTCAGAGTCATGTTGCATCTGACAAAATCACCTTATCCAGCCACGTTAGGCACAGGATGGAGTGAATATGAAACACCATAAGAGACTGGCAGCATCAGACCCTCCCTCCTGTCAGGTTGACAGAAAAGAGACTCCTGCAGTCTCACCTGACCAGGCCAGCCTGCAGCTCCTCATGGCAGCCAGCAGTGTGTGTGACCTGAGTGAGCAGAACCAGAATAGCCTGAGCCCGCTGGAGCATCAGGGAGAGTAGGGCATGGTCTGTTGACATCTGGGATTGGTTAACAGACTGCAGAGCATTCACCAGAACTGGGTACAGGTCTCTAAATAAAGATGTAGGTGAGAAGAAGAGATAGCATCAAGCACAACATGGTATTAGATTCAATTTTACATCATGAAATTTCACTAGATTTTATTTTATCTCCTTTTCCCCAATGACAAAAAATAATTATTCACTTCAAGCTTAAGGAAACAATAGATGCATTCTGCTTCATTAGTACATTGCGGAGGCTGAATTAAGGTTTTATTGTAGCAGCTCAGCCATGAAAGCCAATTCCTTGAGGCTCCCGTTATAATCTCTCTGCTAACTCAATTATGAGGTCTACAGAGCACTGACAACGTTAATACAGCAAATCTGTGACTTCAGTTTACATGCATGGCAGTTTCTCTTGTGTTCAGTGTTCTGTTGACTCTATAATGTCTAGCAGAGATGAAGTTTCCCAATCTGAGCTGTGAAGGAACAACGAGAAAAAAAATTTCTTTAGAACTTTGCACATGCTCACCCATAAAGGCTGCAGGACTGACCATAACTGGCTGCCACAGCCCACAGCCGAAAGGCCTCTGTGCTGCACTGAAAAGCTTCCTCTGTTTCCAGCATCAGTTCCTGAGGTTCCACCACAAGCAGGCGGGACAAGCGTTCCTTACCACCAAGGGAGTTAAGCTAAGACCAGAGACAAGTCAAATTATTTTATTTTTTTTACTTATTTACTGGCAACTAAGACAAAAGTATGAATATTTTACTGTACTTCATAAAATGTTATACAAATACAAAAAGCAAACAGTACAGACTGTACTTGTATGAGGACATATGTCACAATCATTGTGAAACAGTAGTGGCATACGCACCAGTCGTGCACAAATGTGCCGCCCTGCTGTACCCAGCACTCGGAGAAGCTTAATCGCCATGGCAACGGGCCGCTCATACAGAGAAGGTACAGCAGATGAGGGTGGAGCCCAACTGATAGGCAGGAATTCTGCCATCACTGTCTCCATCAAGCCTGGGCAGTCGAGGATCTAAGTGTAACCCACATATCAAAGAATCACATTTACATTTTACAGTTTACATTTTACAGCATTTATCAGACGCCCTTATCCAGAGCATCTTATAATCAGTAGTTACAGGGACAGTCCCCCTGGAGCAATTTAGGGTTAAGTGTCTTGCTCAGGGACACAATGGTAGTAAGTGGGATTTGAACCTGGGTCTTCTGGTTCATAGGCGAGTGTGTTACCCACTAACCTACTACCACCCTAGTAAATGCAATAAGTGTGTGCTTCCCTGTCTGCTGGGAGGTGTGTGTGTACCTGTGTGGCTGTTGAGGTGGAGTGGCGAGCAATGCGAACCAGCAATTCCAGCATGTCCAACACCACACGTGGAGAAGGACGCACGACCTCCAGGATGTAGCGTAATCGTGGCAGCAACTTCATCTTCAATAGGCCCTGAAAGTCACAGAGAAATACAAACTTTAACAAGGATAATATCACATATAATAAAATCCAAAATAGAAAAAAAGGAGGTTCAAAATGTTCAAAGTGGCCACAGTTATTGGCTGCGTCTGTAGACAATTTGAGAGGAAGTATGACGTCAGTCCGAGATAGATGACTGGACATCAGTCTGCCGCCTTTTATATTATGGCCACACACATTTCAGCACAAACATGGAGAAAAAGGGGAAACAGAATGTGAAAAACAGTGCAAGACAATAAAATGAGGCAGGGGTCACCTTCACCATATCCTGCCGAGCTACATCATGATCAGACTTTCTCTCTTCTTTCTCATTTGCCGTTTCCTTCGTAAACTCTCCAATCCCTTCATCCTCCTCATCCTCCTCCTCTTTTGTAGTGGGCAACAGAGGAAAGCAGTACATCCCCAGAAACCATGGAAAGGTGGTGTTCAGAGCATCCTGAGCAGCACAAAGTAAAGCCCAGATTAATCTAGAGCCAACACAACTCAGGCTCTACGTTACTCTACGTAAGTGACAATCACTTCACTTCACTCTAGCTGTTAGACCTGGATTAGTTTTATGCTCAAAAATGTCTTCTTGCCCTTAGGTCATTTCTTGAGACCTGTCAATCATCAGGCTACTCTCATTTTAGACTGTTTAAAAGCATCATTGAATATTGTGTTCTCATTGACAGAAATAATTACACACCAGCAAAAACTTTTATACAGTGTAACATTTTCCAAGCTATTTCCAACTAGCAGACGAGCCCCATGCTTAGTACATAGTGCCAGATCAAAAATACTCCCCTGAAACTCTCACCTCATCTCCAGGTGACACCAGCAAGGCTCGCATGGCCTGGATAGCAGCTGACATGACCCCCTCCACAGAGTCATCCAGAGAAAAACGCAGCAAGAAGAGCAGTCCGGCATCTAGCAGAGTCAGCAGGATGCTCCCTTTAAGATCTGATGCAAAGGCCCCTGCATGTGCCTGGAATGTGAGTGAAGACCATATTTTATATGGTTTCAAACTGAAGATATGACTTGGGGTAAAGACCTTATGTGAAGTGTTCACCGTTCAACATAAAAGATTACGAAATAGCAGTGTGAATCCTTAGTCATAGGTACTGACCTTTGTGATGATGTTGGCCAGAATGCTGAGGGCCAGGACACGCTGCTGGGTCACCTGACTGCGAGAGAGCAAGAAGAGCTCCTGCAACGAATACCCTGCCAGCTGAGAGGGAGAGAAACTCTCACTGTTCTCATCCTGAACTATTAGATCCTTAATCCTAACCAAACAATGAGGCCTGGGCACAATACACATGATGAACCAGGTACAAAATCTTTTGAGAGAAGTGTCTTAAAGGTACTTAGGTTGAAATAAAATACAATCAGCAACTATAAGTTTACTCTTAATTGTAATATACTGTGTGTGTAAAATCATGCACTTGTTTCCTGGTCTTTTAATAAAACATAATGTACATGAGAGTAAACACTTCACCCACCTCAGGATCCTCACCATGATGATGTAGACCTAAATGTGTGGGCAGGTCTTCAGATGGTGGGATGAGGGTGCCATCAAAGCCAAAACGAGCCTGCATGGTCTATCTCACACGTGTGCGCAAACACAAACACACACATGTATGAAGTGTTAAGAAATATTGCCATGCATTATTCTCACCTCTAGCATTTCCTCAATCCCTCACCTTCTTTGCACCTTTCCGTCTGGGAAGGTCTCTGGTCCACTCCAGTTTATCAGGCTCTAACTTGTCCATATGCACCCATTTCTTTTCTACTTTAATAGGCAGATTTGGATCTGGGAGAGGGAATCATACATTATACCCTACGCTCAACAGTCGCTGTAACTCAAGAATTCACCATATTGCTAAATAAACTTATGCAATGCTGTAAACATGTTGTACATGTGAGAAGTGTGTTGACCTGTAATTAGCTGAGGTGTGGTCTCTTCAGTCTCCACATCTTCCTCCATGTCCACGTCCATTTCCTTTTCTACAGGTGCTGTGTCTACCGCACACTGGTCATGCGCAGCATTTTTTTGGGAGGCACCCTGATCTTCAACTCTCCTGTTACGTGTGCTAGAAGACCCAGCTGGAGACCCACAGAGTTTCCTGGTCTTTTGTGACCTCACAAAGTCCACCAACATGGGGTCTGAATCACAAAAAGACTTAATAGCACAAAAAGTCTTAATGACACTCAATAGACTGTTGTGAAAATACAAATGGACAAAATGTTGTCCTATTCAGATTAAGTCAATCAAAAATATTCAAAACTGGCAACTCATACATGGCAGGAAATGAACCTAGAAGATACTGCAGCTGAGGAAAACTATACAACCCGCTGCAGCTCCTAACAAATACAGGGAGTGCAGAATTATTAGGCAAGTTGTATTTTTGAGGAATAATTTTATTATTGAACAACAACCATGTTCTCAATGAACCCAAAAAACTCATTCGTATCAAAGCTGAATGTTTTTAGAAGTAGTTTTTAGTTTGTTTATATTTTTAGCTATTTTAGGGGGATATCTGTGTGTGCAGGTGACTATTACAGTGCATAATTATTAGGCAACTTAACAAAAAACAAATATATACCCTTTTCAATTATTTATTTTTACCAGTGAAACCAATATAACATCTCCACATTCACAAATATACATTTCTGACATTCAAAAACAAAACAAAAAAACAAATCAGCGACAAATATAGCCACCTTTCTTTGTAAGGACACTCAAAAGCCTGCCATCCATGGATTCTGTCAGTGTTTTGATCTGTTCACCATCAACATTGCGTGCAGCAGCAACCACAGCCTCCCAGACACTGTTCAGAGAGGTGTACTGTTTTCCCTCCTTGTAAATCTCACATTTGATGATGGACCACAGGTTCTCAATGGGGTTCAGATCAGGTGAACAAGGAGGCCATGTCATTCGTTTTTCTTCTTTTATACCCTTTCTTGCCAGCCACGCTGTGGAGTACTTGGACGCGTGTGATGGAGCATTGTCCTGCATGAAAATCATGTTTTTCTTGAAGGATGCAGACTTCTTCCTGTACCACTGCTTGAAGAAGGTGTCTTCCAGAAACTGGCAGTATGACTGGGAGTTGAGCTTGACTCCATCCTCAACCCGATAAGGCCCCACAAGCTCATCTTTGATGATACCAGCCCAAACTAGTACTCCACCTCCACCTTGCTGGCGTCTGAGTCGGACCGGAGCTCTCTGCCCTTTACCAATCCAGCCACGGGCCCATCCATCTGGCCCATCAAGTCTCACTCTCATTTCATCAGTCCATAAAACCTTAGAAAAATCAGTCTTGAGATATTTCTTGGCCCAGTCTTGACGTTTCAGCTTGTGTGTCTTGTTCAGTGGTGGTCGTCTTTCAGCCTTTCTTACCTTGGCCATGTCTCTGAGTATTGCACACCTTGTGCTTTTGGGCACTCCAGTGATGTTGCAGCTCTGAAATATGGCCAAACTGGTGGCAAGTGGCATCTTGGCAGCTGCACGCTTGACTTTTCTCAGTTCATGGGCAGTTATTTTGTGCCTTGGTTTTTCCACACGCTTCTTGCGACCCTGTTGACTATTTTGAATGAAACGCTTGAATGTTCGATGATCACGCTTCAGAAGCTTTGCAATTTTAAGAGTGCTGCATCCCTCTGCAAGATCTCACTATTTTTGACTTTTCTGAGCCTGTCAAGTCCTTCTTTTGACCCATTTTGCCAAAGGAAAGGAAGTTGCCTAATAATTATGCACACCTGATATAGGGTGTTGATGTCATTAGACCACACCCCTTCTCATTCCAGAGATGCACATCACCTAATATGCTTAATTGGTAGGCTTTCGAGCCTATACAGCTTGGAGTAAGACAACATGCATGAAGAGGATGATGTAAACAAAATACTCATTTGCCTAATAATTCTGCACTCCCTGTATGGTATAGACACTGGACTAATCCAAGTCAATATCTGAGTCAATATCTGCCCATTTAATGTGAAAAAATCTTGTACGTAATGTTTAACATAATAAATGATGGACTAATGGATTCTTTTTGTTTGATAAATGCAATTTCTACAAATCCTCTATAGCTGTATACTGGCTTTAACGGTCCTATGCTTTTACTGTTCCTGTGATTTCTGTGTCTGTGTCTACAGAGTGAACCACTGTTGTTTACCGAGCTGGTGCAGCAGTTTTCTCTGTTCCTCTAGGATTTCCTCTTGGCTCATCTCCTGCAGTCGGGCCTGGTTCTCCTGGTGGATCTTCATCGTCTCTTGCGCAGCATCACTGCTACCCAGGCCCTGACCTGAGACCAGCAGAGGACCACCCACTATAAAAAAAAAACACAATGGTTGGAGTCACTTTGTTTATGTGACATTGGAAAAAGCCCAACAACATGAAATTGCATCTATCATAGCTGAATCAGACATACAGCAGTCAATCAATCAATTGACAAACAATAGCTATACCTGGACTAAACTGCGCATGGAGATGTACCTAATATAGAGATATATTTAAATGGAACGAAAGACCCATATGAAATACTGAACACCTTGAAATAGTGTAATGCATGACTTAAACAAAATATAAATATCTCATATAGATATTATGTGTAAATACTCTCCTCAAGAATACAATATTGGATTACTTACTTCTCAAACCAGAAGGCTGATTTGTGATGGAGGATGTTTTGGCAGCTGAAGCAAAAGCTATGTTTTTTTGGACAGTCTGTAAAGACGATAGCCCGGCTTTGACTCTCTGTGCTTCAATCTGACGAGCAAAAATACTCTTCTTGCTTCCTGAACTGGAATCTTTTTCCTAAACACAAATTCCCATTCAGCATCTCAGCCAAAGAGCTTATTTGGTAAGATCTGTATATATTTCTCAGATACCTGCTCAGCTGCATGAGAACGGCGCATTACTTTAGGGAAGGCAGTCCCGGTGAGCACAGGAAGACAGACAGGTACTGTACTTGTGTCCCTCTCCTACAGAGGGATTAAATGTCAGACCGGTGTGAAAAGGGAAAGAGAGACATTGGGACAGGGAGAGATCATTGAAAGGTGAAGCAGATGTCACTCACAATGATCCTGGAGAGAACAGCACTAATGTGCATGTCATGTCTGTTCAAATGATCCTCAGGGTCATCATCCTCAAAACGCACATGCTCCTTCTTAAAACGGGACTTTTTGGGAGGTGCAGGGGTTAGGGAAGGAATTTCATCTGGAAGATCTTCAGAAAAACCTCAAGACACTCAAAACATTTCTGTTGTGCGCAAGTTTCGCTTTTTACTGCAGCCTGATTAGTCAAGTTATATTATAAAACGTTGGTACTGTTTGCGTCATTACCTGACATTTTGACCACATCTCTTGGGTCCTCCTGGGGGTCTTCATGGTCGCCGGTCCCCTCCTCGCCTCTGCGCTTGTCCGGTCTCTTCAGCGCACTGGACGAAAGAAAGCGCTGCTGCTCGCGGAGGAGGTCCTCCTCCGAGTCAGTCGGTTTAGGGCGTCGCAGCATCCCACCTGTCAGGTGCGATGAGAGCGACGGGAACAGCGGTGGTCGCAGGAAAAAGGTTACAAACACGCTACACGTGTAACTCACTCAATAAAATCACTTTATTACATGACGCATTACTACAGTTACCTTCACTGAAAACACGAGAGCTTCATGAAACTACTGAACGTACGACACTTCCGAAGCGTGTTGACGGCAGATAATTACTTCCGGTTTAATTTGTAAGTCACAATAAAGGTCTTTTCAAACCAAAAGTCCTTCGAGAGAAGAATTATTACGGGAAAAGTTTCTAATTTTTGTAATTTTTATATATATATGCAATTACTATATAGTAATTGCAACAATTAATCTTTGTCTTTAATATAACTGAAACTGATGTTTAAAAAAACATCGTCTGGCCTACTAATTCTTAATGGTTAAAAAAAAAAAAAATCTAATCCATGCTTAATGTGATCATTGTTCTGTGAACGCAGGATAAGCCACTAAACAGGCAGGACAGAAAATAAGTGCAGCAAGTCCAGTGACCTAAAAAAACAAATTTACTTCTGTGGCTTTTTGTACTAGGGCAATTTTTCAGATGTTTAAAGAACCCATTACAAGTCCTGTGCACGTTCAGGGAGAGGATATCAGGTAAAAACTTTTGATCATATATGCAGTATTCTAACTTTCTACATTGATAATATTTCATTAACATTGCTATACTGTGTTTTAGTCTGCCTATTATGTTTTCTGGAGACCACGATGATGAACTCAACTATAACAGTTCTGAAGAAACCTTAACAGTTGAAGATCATTGCTGTTTGGTAAAATAAATTTCCTGCCAAAAATACGGAAAGAAATGTTTATGCAGATTAAGTTTCAATATTTATATAATGCATTGAAATATCACTTAATGTACTTTTGTTATTAAACTATTCAAATGTTGAAAAAGTCTAAAAGAATCAAATGTACTTTTTTGAACTTTCAATTTCAAGGGAGCATTATGCAATCAAGAGGAAATAATTAAGAAGAGGTAACTATCACAATACTAAGCTAAGAAAACAGAAGACAGTTTCACAAACAGAAAAGAGGGCTTAATTTCTCCTTTAGAAATCCAGCAAGTTGTCGGGGGAACAACCCTGGCAAGGTGAAACGGGTGTTGTCAAGCAAGAGGAAGACCCGTCACTTGACTGTCAGTTTTGGGGGTCGGAGGAGACCAGCCCTTATTACTAAAACCTGTGAATTGACCGGGGTGGAAAACCAACTATTCACGTCGGACATGTTCGACAGTAACAGCTCAAGTTTTTCACCGAGTAACAATAACGTTGGACAGATGGGTGGCAAAAACACTGACCACACTGAAGAGGTGACATGTAATACAAACAAGAATTAAAGCTATCTCTGCTGTTGCTATTTAAGGTATTCGTTGTTTTGTTACATTTATCCAGGTTTCCAGAGATCACAGGCTGATGATTCAAGTGCTTTCAGGGAGACATCTTAGACTGAAAATAGCACTGACCCTGTGGAAAAGAACTGTGGGAGAACTGCTCAAGTACATCAGGCATGTTACTTACATATAGAATGTTTTGCAAGTTGTTAAATAGATTCATTAATGGTTGACTCTTTTGTAGAATGCAGGACACAAGCTTGCTAGTGGACTGTCTACCTGTGATAACCAAAAGGTAATCAAATTCCTGTGTATTGCCCCCCCCCCCCACACACACACACACACACACATACACAAGCAAAGAGATATCAGTCTATCAATCGATTTATCTAGGTGTTTATTTGTTTTAGTCTTGAAGAGACTTCAAACATAACCATTGGATTTTGCGTAGATCTCGTGCCACTGGTACAGAATCTTTTCAAGAGCACATTTGAAGAGTAAGTACCAGTATCTGCAATAGTACAGAATTAAAATATTCAATGAAGAAGTTAAAACCAATCCACGCATCACCTTTCAGCTACCTGTGCGTTGCTTTGCGCTGGATGCAGTCAGTTCTGAAGAAATGGTGGCCTCAGTTCACTGGAAATGAGGAATGCCATTATTTACCTGATAGGTATACCTCTTAGGCTAATAAGACAAATGAAATAAAAATAGGGTTATTTTTTTATATTTTAAGTCAGCAGTCAGATATTCTGTCATGTCTCACTAAATTGTAACTTTACAGAAATCTACTAATTTTAAAGCATCAGCTTCAAGATATGTGGGAACAAGTGCCTCAGTTTTGTTTTCTTCTAGAAAGCACATCTGAAATAACAAAGGTAACCTGTTCCAATACACATACCAAATGTATTGTTTATATACTGAAGATTTCTGATTCTGATCTAAGTCTTACTACTTCTTACCAATTAACCTTTTTTTCAGTGTATAGAGTCCTGTTTGATTCAGCTTCAGTAACACAAAATGGATAATATATGTCACACCCTGTGGATTGAGGCTGAAGTAATTTCTCCAAAATGATCCAACGAAGAGACAAGAAAGAGTACACACTTTTTAAAACCATGATTACTACAGGGCTTCCACGGATTTCAACACGTTCACACAAATTATAAACTTCTACAGCGTGTTTCTGAAACCTTCAAGAACGCGTTCCATGATTGCGTACCGGAGGGAATGGACTCTCTTGTCGGCGCGCATGCGCACTCCCCCCTCTGCGGTCTGGCTGCAGCTGCTGTGTACTGTGTGGTGTGGAGCTCCACAGTAGGCGGAAACACGTTATCTCCACCATAAGCGAGCTCTATCCATGGTTAGGGTTAGGCTGATGTCAAGCCTGGCGTCATGGAGCCACAACCTTACAGTGGCTGCAGCCAGAGGTTCTTAGCCGCATGCGCACTCCGCGCTGCCACCACCGCGCATGCGTTGCTCTTCCCCCGCCGCCAATAATCTCACGTAAAACAAACTTCAGAACTTGAGAGACCTGTTACTACCATGACATTTTATGACATTTCAGTTGTTCTCATTTCATTAAATATACTTTAGAGTGAACAAAAAATTAATATCAATCATAATATTTAAAAGATTCAACAGGAAAAGGCTTACAATAGGTTACTAGCTAAACCTTAAGAGTCTGTCTGTTATTCTTTTGTCATTATTATTATTTATTGTACAAATACAATCTCAAATAAGGATGATTAACAAACAAGTAAACATTTTACGTTGACTTATTCCGTGTGTTAAATGCAGATTCTGTACTTTGTGAAAGGCGTCAATAAAGTTTTTATTTGCCTCACTTGTTGTCGTCTGACGTCATTACTGGGCGTCCGCGCTGCGGTGTCGGTCGGATATAATTTTATTGCCATTTCTTAATAAATAAGCCTTATATATTGCTAATTTACATTTTATACATTTTAGAACAACCTGTCGATGGTTAATATGACTTCGACGGAACGTGTCCTATCATGGTGGCAGCTTTGCACCGTCTGGTTTGCAGCGTGCGCCGCTTTCAGCGACACGGACCCCGAGACGCAGACAGACAGGGACAGCTTTAGGATCGAGGGCCGCGCGGTGGTGCCTGCGGTGCAGCCTCACGACTGGATCTCTGCAGCCCGGGTCCTGGTCGATGGGGAGGAGCACATCGGATTTTTTAGGTGAAGTCAGGGCGTAGTGTTCCGGTCTGTCTGTCTAGAGGTTTTCATCGCTGGTCCCCTTTTAGGAAGTTGCCTCATCGCAAATCTTGCAAACCCTGAAAATAACAGACTGATTTACGTTAAGTTGCTAAAAGAAAAATACTCTTAAATATGGATTTAATCGATTATATTTGGATATAATCTACACAGAATGCACTAGCCGCTACCACACATGAATTAATTTTTAAACACAGATGTATAAAAATAAGCAAGTAACAAAAATGCATAATGTATACAAAGAATATAATTTTTTCTTCAAATGAAATATGAGGGTTATGCATAGTTATAGTTATACGTAGTTATGCATAGTTATTCATTCCTGTTACATGGACAGTCATACAATGTCTAAAAAAGTAATAAAAAACTATGGAAAAACAACAGTAATTTTTAACAGCCTGCATTTTGTTAAATAGATTATTACAAGGAAGCACTATTATATTGCATTGCACATAAATGAGCAAGACAATTTTCACAATTCTCTTTCTACCTGGCGCTTCCGTATGTGTCACATGTTCAGGTGGCAGCACTCCATAAAATTCAGTTTGATAGAACCTCCGCCTGGTCACCCCTTGGTATTAAATGGGTTCTCTTGCAGAACTGATGGAAGCTTTGTGGTAAATGACATCCCTTCAGGATCGTACGTGATACAGATAGTGTCGCCGTCCTACAGGTTTGAACCCATTCGTGTGGATATTACATCGAAAGGTAAAATGAGGTAAGGACTGATGTAAATGTAAAGTCTAAATTCAAAGGCGGACTTCTTAACATACTTCTTACATTAATAGAACTGTCATTATATAATGAAGTCTTTGTATGTTGTTTTGTACAGAGCACGTGTGGTCAATTACATAAAGACAGCAGTGGTTGAATGTCTGCCTTACCCTCTCCAGATGAAGTCTACAGGGCACCACTTGTACTTTACAATACGACAGAGTTGGGGCTGGGCTGACTTTCTGATGAACCCTATGGTAAATGACACTTTTATTGATGATTAGCTTATGGTAGCAGTGCATACTAAGGTTTATTGGCGTATTTTTGTGCGTTTGCAGGTTTTGTTTATGGTGCTTCCTTTAGTGGTAATTTTGCTTTTGCCTAAAGTTATCAACACAAACGGTCCAGAAACGAGAAGGGTAAGTTTACCAACTTATTTGTCTGACGTATGCTCTGCATATTGAAATGAATAAAAGTAGGATTTCTGAAAAAAAAGTGTAAACATATGCAATTGTGCTTTGCAAAATTAACACTGATTATGATTACATTTATTTCAGGAAATGGAGCAGTCAATGCACATGCTGAACCCCAACCATGAGTTGCCAGACGTATCTGAGTTCATGACCAAACTCTTCTCCTCCAAGCCTTCACCCAAGCATGGAGGTAGTGTCGGGCGTGGTCCAAGGGGGGCTGCAATGAAAAGGAGGTAGCAGAAGCATCCCACTCCTTCTCCAGGTCACAGAGATGAACACCAGACCTCTGGTTGTAGATTGCTGATGAAACATGAGCTTCCTGTCCACACCTGTATCACATGTGTGTATATGTAGACATCTTTCACTGTTGTGCTGCATATCATTTGGGGTGACCTTGATTTGTGAAATACAATAATTTCAAATGATGCCTTTTATTCCTTATTTGCACCTGTACTGAGTCTAAACTCATCACGATTACTCAGTCTGTATGGTCAGCCAATTGATGGAATGAAGGTATTTTTGCTTTTTTTTGTGTGAATTAATGTTGTGGCTCAGTTGAACACTACTTGTGCCTTTTTCATGCTTTGCAGGTGGCAAAAACCTTTATTTATTGATACTGTGCTCTGATGCCAGGTAACATATTTTAATTCTAATGCTTAATAAATTATTCAAATTATGCATGGGGTGTCTTCTGTTGTTCATGTTCTGTTGTTCAGCCACGATTTACAGCCAATTCAACAAGTCAACTTACATATTAGGAAAGTAACTATATACCTGCTGCAGTTTTGCTATTGATACCCTTTTTGAGATTCAGACATTATCTCTCAGGATAATACACAATCGTTTTGCCAGTGCAGGTATGTTATATGAGGCACCATGCAAGACAAAGGTCAATCAACATTTGTGATAAAACATTGAAATGTATGCCAAAGACAATGTAATAGTCCACTACCGCTATGACTGAATCTATGTCATATATGGATTTGTGGAAAACCACTGGTTTGATTTCCAAAATTTACACTTGTATGAGGTACATGAAAAAATATATACATTTACAGTATATATGTTTGCACTTACAGGATGTGATTTTATATTCTAAATATTCTAAGTAGATTGGACGAGAATGTCTAGAGAATAAACACTTACCTCAGACTTCACACATATTTGAATGAAACGTCTAAGCATATCCAGTACATGGTGTCCAAAAACAATAAAATGTATTGCTTCACAAAGGCAAAGGTCTGACACTCTGCCCAGAACCAAGGAAAAGCGTGTCCAATAAAAGGAGACACACAGGGGACTCTTGTCCCTTTCAGATGAAGCAGCTTTAACCCCTGATGTGTCCCTTAATGACGTGACGCTAGGGTCTGAAGTCCAGGACTGATAGAGGTCTGTGGGCCATGTGGCGGCACCTGAGAGCCTGACTGTGTATCTCTGGCTGTGTGCTCTCACCCCAGCAGGCATCGGCTCCTACATGCAGCCAGGAACAGACGGAGGTAAACACGAGAAACTGTCTCTACATGTAAATGCATATAATTGTTATTGAATGGAGTGGCTTGTAACATATTGATCTATTGCTTATTAACAGAGAGAAGGTTTTTTTTTGCCTTATTTCATGTGTTTCTTCTGCTAACCTGGCAAAGGAATGATCCCAAGGAAAATGCAGTGTTTGCAGCTCAGGCTGCTGCTAGTTGGGGTGTGTGGACTCTATGTAGGCACAGGACTATCTGACTCAGTCCCCGCTGAGAACGTCCATCTGCTCTCTTCAGAGGGACACAAGGTCATTCTCAACCTGGGTCAAAAAGGTAAGTCACAAGAACTCAAGGAGGTCTCAGTGGTTTTATTCTTGTTCCAAGACATGCTGTTCGCATGCATTTGATTTCACTGCCAAATGAAATAATACCTGAACACTCAATAAGCTGTAAATATTCTTCATTCTTGTAAAAGGATTCCGTAAAATTATCAGCTTAATTAGTTAGAATCCAACACACCCTTTCATTGACCCAGAAGAGCATATATCTTTTTCATTTAAATTAATTTAGTTTAAGTTAATTTAGCTTAAATTAATATTTGGAAATGAACCTTAGATGAAACTATGGAAATTAATCATCATATTTTGAAACGGCTGACCTTCCCATTACTTACTGAATAATGTTGTCTGCTGGTGAATGCTGCAAATAGAAATCATCCCATGCAGTAAGCTTAACTTCACTTATGTTCCATAGATATCTGTCAAAGTTCCTTATCCCTGCCAATTATGACATTTTAATAACTGACATAAAATGTGCTGACCAGTTCTATGATTGGTTTTCTCTGCAGTGCTGCCCAGAGACTGCCATACTTTGTGGGCGAGCTCTGGAGGTCAGGCGAGGGATGGAGTGTATCTGATCCAGCCTGGCCCCTCGCCCATAGTGGTGTACTGTGCCATGCAGGAAGGTGGTTGGACTGTTGTTCAGCACATCACAGTCAACAGTAGTGTGAACTTCGACCAGACATGGGAGGAATATAAAAAAGGGTTTGGTTTAGTCACAGACAATCACTGGCTGGGCAATGAATACATGCACCAGCTGACACGAGGGGCCAGTCGCTTCAAGCTCGGGATCAAACTGGTGGACAAAGATGCAGTGACAAAGTTCGGCGAGTACGATCCTGTCCTGGTGGAAGGAGAGGAATCTCAATATCGTCTGAGACTGGGTCTGTATGAGGGTTCTGCTGGGGATGCCCTCACACAAGATACCGAAAACTACCTCCACGACAACCAGAAGTTCACTACCAGGGACCGTGACAATGACAACTACTTCCAGAACTGTGCCAAACTGGAGTTCCAGGGTGTGGCAGGTGGAGGCTGGTGGTATGACGCGTGTGCAGGCGCCAACCTGAACCGACGAAATGTTATCTACTGGCAAAAGGACTGCAATAAGGAGCACTTGTGTAAATATGCCTGGATGATGGTGAAACCGTCGGAGTTGGTGAAAGTCATTCGCACTGGGAATTGTAACAGGGACGAGCTGTGAGCGCTTCACATCAGCTGAAGCTGTCTGAATCAAATCTAATCACGAGAGCAGATCAGTTGGCTGTGGCCAGACCATGCACCAGAGTTAAGTGATGCTGATTTCATTTCGCTTAATTCCGCAATCCTGCTGTGATGGAAAATTTGAGTGGAATGTTCCTTTTGATTGAAATCTTCAGTTAGAAGGCATTAGTACTTTATATGAGACTGAAGATCTCTTGCTTTGCAGATATTTTTTTTTATTATTATCTGTTCTTATAAGAACAAAATTAAACGAACAAAAACATTCAACAACTGTATATTAAAATCACAGGGATGTGTTTCTTTTTCTAAGCAAAGGGGACTGTCCAGAATGGACTTTAGTTAAATTAATTGTAACCAGGGATTAAAAATGGTTCAAATAACAAAAACAAGAACCATAAAATTAGAACATTTTGGGACATAAATGATTTTTATTGTGGGGTGAAATAAATGTTAAATTCTAGATAATCAACAATTACCTTTAGTGTTAATGCCAATTAATTTTTCAAATATTATTGATATTTTTTTATTGATAATGTAATAAAAACAACCAGGAAAACACAACCCTGAAGTGGTAAAATAGATTGTCTATCTAACATTACCTATCCTTACTTTTTCCTTATTATAAAGTTTTTTGAGAAATAACCTACTGAGCATGCCCAGGATTTATATTTAAATATTAGGGTTGAAGGAAAAACAAAACACGACTGCTTCAATGGTTAAAATATAAATAAATAAAATGTCTAAAAAAAATACTATACAGTTTGACAGACATTCAAAAAGTTGTATGATATTTTGCTGGTATGATGTCAATATCTGTTGGGTGAAATAGCCCAACCGCTTCTTTTCTGAACAAAATGCAATGAAAAACATTTTTTTTTAATCCCTGATTATAAAGTTTGATCGGATGTCCTAATATATATACAAACACACACACTCACACACTCAGACACACACACACACACACACACACATACACACGCACACACACGTATATATGCATGTGTGTGTGTGTGTGTGTGTGTGTATCAGGACAGGACAAGGTGGTATTAACCTAGTCTGATGGAACTGAAATTAATAATTTAATTCACATTTTTTAAAAGGTACACAGCATAATCTTCATAACCAACACACACATTCTACACATTAAATACTGACATCTTTTGTTTCATTTATCTCTTTTGTGAGATGGCATGAGGAATCTCTCCTATCTTCTCCTCTTTTTCTTGCTCAGTGCTGAGAATGGCACAGTTGCAGAAGGCCTTAAATGAGTCTCTACAATCATATGATCAGCTGGATGTTTTAAACTATGTACGCACATGGTAGCCCTTGAACCATAGCTGATGAAGACCATGAATAAGGTGAACCATGAATAGTGTGGTTGATCCTGTTGTTCAAAATCATGGGAAATTGAATCTACTGTGGAGAGCACCAACAATACATTTGTGTTTTACAAATTTCACACATGACCAATATCCCTTTACATTTTAAAAATGTATTGTGCATTCCTGACTTCCAGTGGTTAAGGTATGTTCATTACTAGAATGATTTCATTCTCTTTTACAAGAAATGTTTCTTTCATTCTGGATTAGGGATGTTTGTTCATGTCAGCTTTGTGCCTATCGCAGGGTTCTGGCCGCACCAGTAGAGCTTTTCTTCAACCCTCTTCTTCCTCCACTGGCAAAGCAGCAGCATACGGAAGGTCTTCTGGAAGGTCTTGTTGCAGAGCGCGTAGCACATGGGGTTGACGGTGCTGTTGACGTAGCATAGCCAATAGCCCAAATGCCAGAGGGAGAGAGGGATGCAGTCGGAGCAGAACGTGGAGATGAGCACCATGATGTTGTATGGTGTCCATGTGAGAATGAACGCCAGCAGAATGGCACTGAGTGTTTGGGCAGCCTTCCGTTCCTTGATCAGCACCATCCTCTTCCTCTTGGTTATCTGAATTTTCAGTGTGGAGTCCATTGGTTTGGAAGAGGAGGAGGTGGAAGGGACACTCATGGATTCAGCGGAGGAGAATGTAGATGCTGCCATCTTGGTGTCCCCATTTTTGTTTTGCAGCTGCTGGGGGCTGCTATCAATGCTGCCAGCACTAGTCTCACTGTCTTTGGCAACATGCTTGAACTTGTAGGAGACGCATTTTTTGGTCTTTTGGGAGCTGCTTTTGAATGGAAGGGGGAAGAAGTTTTCATCCTCACAGCTGCTGAGATGCTCATTGTCTGTGGCCCCTGAGGTTTTGACCTCAGCGCAGGCCTGGTTTCTGTATGTAGACTGGAACACACTTGGTGAAACCGGTTGCTCCTCATCCTCTGATGAGGCGTAGCTATTGAAGGTGGTCTGCTGGTCAGTTTTGGACCACTCATCATTTGAAGTGGCTGCTGATTTGTTGGCATTGCTGCGATTTGAGGAGGACCAGGACACTTGGGTTCTGTCTCTGTTTGTGCTGTTGTGCTGCTTACAGCTAAAGCAGGACCTGATTGAGGTCTTTTGTGTCTTGGTGCTGTTTCCAGATTCTGTTGAATAGTTCATGCCCTGGAGTTCAGCCAGGTCCTTGGTACGTCGCTCAGTTTCCTTGTAGATGCGGCAGTAGAGGATGGTCATGACTGAGACAGGGATGTAGAATGCTGCAATTGCTGTACCAAATGTGATCACTGGTTCAGAAAAGAACTGGATCTGACATTGTCTTTCTGGCACCGTCCTTTTACCAACAAAATACTGCCAGCAAAGGATGGGGGGTGCCCATAGTATGAAGGACACCAGCCAAGCCAGGCCAATCATAATCCCTGCCCGTCTGGGTGTTCGTTTTGCTCTGTAGGTCAAGGGTCGCGTAATGGAGAAGTACCTGTCGAAGCTGATGACCAGAAGGTTCATCACTGATGCATTACTAGCCACATAGTCCAGTGCTAACCACAAGTCACAAGCCAGACTCCCCAGTGACCAGTAGCCCATGAGTATGTAGGACGTGTATAAATTCATTGAAAACACCCCAATGATGAGGTCAGCAAAAGCCAGACTGAGCAAGTAGTAGTTATTCACTGTCTTCAGCTGACTGTTGACTTTAAATGACAACATAACAAGAACATTCCCAATGATAGTTATCAGGCTTACAATGGCCGACACTGTTGCTATGGTGATGACTTCCCACAAACTGTGTGTGACCAGGTGGATGTCAGATGCATTACCACTGGAGGAGTTTCCAATATTACTGGCCTCCATGTTATCAGTGTTTTATTTTTGAAAGACTCATCGCAGGATGTGTTGTGTGTTGTCGTCCATTTTGTTGTTTTTTTCCTGAAAGAAAGAATGGAAGAAAAAAGGGAAGAAAGAAATTTATAATTCATTAAATTATTGTCTATGTCTGCCACAAGAGGGCGCCATTGATCAATGTTGCAATGGTAAAGCAAAAAAGTGGTGGCTCTACGACAGGGGCAAGGGGTCTGCAAAGAATTATTTACAGAAAACCCCTTGGATTTATCCAGCGAATGAGGCCAGTTTGGAAGAACATCAAATATAATCTAATTTTTACATTCTAAATAATGTTTACAGGGGTATCATATGTTGTGATAATATTTAATACTAAATATTTTGAGGGGGTCTTACTCCTATGGGGTACCTAATCTGCAAAGTTTATTTTTGTAACCTAAAAATTAAACTAAAATAAAAGGCATTTTTGTCATACACATTCTGTAATCAGTGGGGTTCCCAAAATCTAAATTGGTTTACTTTGTAATGACAAATAATCTTTCTCTCTCCATAATTTTTCTTCAGAACTATCATTTTTCTAAAATTGTATCTCTGCCTTAATATTACATTTTTGAGTAACCAAGAAGCATAACGTTTCCATGGCTGCTGAGTGGACAAGCTAATTTCCTCTCCTGCTGCTCCATTTCACTGCCCGTTACATTCTGACATGAGACATGTGAAAGCTATGTGTGTATAGAGGAGAACAGTCATGGTACAAAATAGTCTCCGTGGCCCTTTGTTTCCAGGGAGACAGCCGAGTGACTGCCAGTAGAATGAGAAGTGAAGATGTCATATGTGGGGAAAAGGAAAATTTCAGAAAATTCTAAATAAATAAAAGCACACAAACATAAAGGTGGCTGTGTCATCTTTGAACTGTACCCCACACAGCTGAACAGGTGTGTGACTATGGAAAATGACTCATCTGATACATGAACAGATTTTTGTTTTGGTACAAAGTAAGATAAAGGTGCACCAAATCCTAAAACCTGACAGGCATAACCACTTTAAATCAATGTTTTCCACAGAGTACTCAATGTTCCCAGACAGAACTGATTTTCAATGAGACTAAATTAACTACCACCAACATTTTTTTTTTACTTATGCTTAGTCTTTTTGCAGGTATGTGTGTTTAATACTGATGCATGTATTTAATAGAATAATAATTATTATTATTATTGTGTGTCTGATGTTTACTTGTTTTGGATTTTCTCCATAATCCACTGAGTCACTGTTGTGCTGTCCATGCTGATAGACTCATCTGTGATCACCTCTTCAGACTAATGGCTTTTTCAGGACATCAAACATATGTATCATTTACATTCTGAGACTTTGCATGGCCCAAGCAAAAACAATACAATGGGGGCAACAAAAAGGTACTGTCAGCACTGACCTTCAACTGATCTCCATGACATTTTTGATAAGCAGCTAAATCAGCTGCAGAAGACCATTGAGTACAGGTAGGGCTTGATGCAGTTCTCTCCCTTTCCGCAATCTCTTTCTTTCCCCCATTTTACCCCTCTCCCTCATTATAAGCTTTAAAAAGTCTTTTGTATCTATGGAAGCAATTTTATAGCTTTTGGTTTGTTTGACGGGTGAGCTGACTTTTGAGACTGGATGTCATGACACTGTTCACAACCACAACCACACTGTACATTTCTCTGTTCTTTTAATGGACTATTGCACTGATTCGTGGAACCTGAACTGTTTTATTTTCTTGAAAAAAAATAATCATATCTTGTGGTTTTAAATTGTTGGCTGTGAAGAAGAACAGATTTTAAGATGACTTTTTTTTTTATTACTTTAATATTCTTTAATATCTTTGTCAAAGAATATTAGAATGTTTTTCCATGATGCTTAATTGCAGAAGTTGGACTGCTCCCATAAGCTCTGAAAGTGCCGTATGCGCTGTGGGCCGTGTGCAGCAATTTAGGAAGGAAATGAATTAATGATGACTGTCCGGCCCTGACCCATGACAAGTAATGAGGTATTCTATTGATGTGAGTCACCAGAACCTGTACCGCATACACACAGACATACACTTACACAGCTGTCCAGTCCCTTTTCCTTTTCATCTTTTCATCCATCACCACAGATTATGCTCATCCTCTCCCTCTACGTTCACCTCCCTTGGCACCACATGAGCAAACTTTGCCCTTTGTTTATATCAATCTTTTTTTTATTTTTTACTTCTGCCTATTTGGTGACATTTTTTTTTTCTAAATCCTTGATAGCAGAAGAGTGAATCAGTAGCTGCAAATACTCATTATAAATCTTACCTACCAGTGTACAAAAGGTTCCTATTGATTTCCATTGATGTATCTCAGAGATAAAAGTGAAAATGTCACCACATAATGAACAGCCTATTATCAAGAATTATTTGCCATTAAACAGCAGGGATCTTGGAAAATTAAAGACTATTGCGAAGATTACATTTCAGCTGCTGTATATTACCGCCTTTCCCAGCAGTAATGATCCAGTCATCCCAAAACCTGCTTGGAATGATAGCAATGAGTGTGATGCAGATAGTGGGTGAACATCATGGTAGCTCTGCTTGTGTGTGCAGTAAGAGTTCAGCTAATGGACACAGAGCGTGTGGTTTATGAACCTATATCATTCAGTTTCAGACATTACACACATTTCCGCACCTATATCATTCAGTTTGAGTGAAGAATGGGTCTTTGGATCTTTGGGTCTCAAATTCACAGTTCTGTGAATGATTTTTTAAGTTTAAAATGTTTTTTAAAAGTACCAGGGTCTGTTCATTAAAAAAAAATTATTACAGTAATAAGTAATTCACTTTTAGTAATAAGAGTAAAACTCTACAATCTAGAAGAATCTACCCCCTTGGGCTAATTACTCGACCTGAAGGATCATATTTTTTCTTATTAAGTGTATATATGTAACTTTATTTAAGAAGTACCATAAGTACCATAAAGGGTCTTTTCTGATGGGAAATATTCCAATCAGATTAATGACAGTGATAATAGTCTGTTGTAGCTCCTGATGGAGACAACATTTTGAGCTTCTGGGGAGCCATCAGTGGGAGGATCAGCATGAGGTTTTGTATTTCATTATATTTGCAGCATATAATGACAGTGACCTACTGCTATTTCATGAAAATGATGCAAGTTACTGTGCTGAGCAAATGAACAAATTTGCAAGAACTGAAACACATCCAATTTAGGCTGATGTGCCCACCATCCCTTCTGCCTCCCTGATGTGGATTAAACTGTCCGAACCTGAGCTAGATAGCAAACACAGAGAATAAGAAGTCTTCTTTGTGTCTTGGCCCTGTTTTGTTGGTCCCACATTTCACACTCAGCATTAAGCCGACAGATTCAAATGGACATCTGAAATGTTCCACACACTCCACCCTTGCCTCCGCTGACCCTATTAAACTGATGTGGGAATCATGGGTGAGGTGCAGTCAGATGTTAAATTCAAGCCCCAGATTTGTGCCAGAGCCCCGGCTGGGGTGGCTGGCCTCTGATCGGTAGCCACTGCAGACTTTTCCGAGTCGTTCGAGTCTGGTTGTCTCGTTTTAAATCAACATCATCAGATACAAATTTAGCGTTTTGAGTAGGAGCGACACACATTTTAAAAATGGCTTTCAATGGGACAAACACCGTTATGCCATGGCAGAAAAGACCATTGCCTGTCCTTATTCTACGGTGATCACATATTTGCACAATCGTTTGGATTTTAGTGTTAAATATTAACCCATTCTCAAAAAGAAAAAAAAAATTATAAGAAGAAAGCTCCTGACCCATTATAGAAAACAGTCTGATGTATATTTCTGACTGGACCAAATGCATCCTAGCCCAAAGACTCTGGAAGTGTGAAAAAGGTCATGGCTGTCTGAGGTAGTGGAAGTCCCCATAACCCCATTTTCACTCTACAGGGGCAGGGGAGCCTTGGAGAAAGACAGGATCATGTCATGCATATTGTACAAGCCCTGAGGCACTGTTGCTTTGGGGAGACAAAATCAGTTACAGAGAGAATAATCTGAGAAATAACAGAAAAATAATCAAGTAAGAATGAAGGAAAACAGAACCAGTGAAGAATAAAGGTGCCATTGGGAACTTAAATAACTAACTTACACATGAGAGTGTAATGAGGCTCTGTAAAGGCTGAAAGAAAAAAAATTAGAATTACACTTTGTGAGGAAATAAAAATCTCAGAAGGAAAATGTATATAATGTCTGAATAAAAATAAAAACAATACTATGGCAACTCTTCCCTCTTTTGCCTTCCTTAAGCATTTTAGAAGCCTTCTGCTCACTAATTTAAAAGGTCGGTATTAAATATACATGTCCAGACCTCTCAGACACATCGTATTGCAGGAATGGAGCAAGGTGAATGTGGCCAAATCCAGGTCACCATCATGTACATCGTGTGAAGCGCCATCTCCCAGCAGAGACAGCATGATTGTGTCGAAGTGAGACGCATACTCACAGATTACGCTCCAAAAGAAAAGGTCCAGCTTCTGTGCACACACAGAATCACTCTGCAGAGTGTAGGGGGCTCGGGTAGATCCATTACTTTTCCCATTGGACTTCTGTGATTTTAAAAAAAGTACAATTCGGAGTCTTAGCAGGTGTGGCTGGAAATTCCAGAATCCATATGTTCAGTAGATTTCAATTCCATCTTCCTCAGAAACAAGCCATGAACAAGCAAGTCAAGCAGGTCCTGGAAAAACAATGGGGTCCTTTTATGAAGCAATGGACATCTAGACTTTTGTTTGAAAAAAAAAACCCATAGAATTATCCACAAGCTTCCAAGTGAAAATACAGGTTGTGATGTTCAGCACTGGAGTGACTGTAGAACTTTCCCCCTTCTGGCCTGGTTTCAGAGTGATGCAGCCGACCCTCACAGCCCACGGGAGGGGGGAGGAGAACAGCGAGCCAGAGCCCTGCGATCCCCAACCACTGCCACAGCTCTCGTGCTGCATCCGCTGCCTCATCTGACAGACACAGATGTAGCTGACGCTGGAGAGGAGGAAATTCCCATAGGGCTGCACGCCTCATCACGTTTCAGGACAGCGAGCTCGCAGAAAGGGAGGGAGGGAGGAAGAACAGGAGGGATAGAGGAGAGACAGAGAGAGAAGGAGGGCTGGGACAGGGGAAGAGGACGGGAGGCAGGCTGGCCACTATGCTTGGCAGTGTTTTGGTGAGTTGACACCTTCTCTGTCTAAAAAAACATTTTAATTACCTTTCCCGCTGAGCCACCATTGTACCCATGTCTTCAGAGACAGAGCTCGTCAGCCGAGGCTGATTAATATCCACATATTTGAACAGCTTTGGGCAAACCACTGTGGTATCTTTGTGCTTGACTGCACATCAGTGGTCCGGTGAAGAGAGGCTGTTTGACCTGGCCCTGCACGATAAGGGCCAAGATGTGGCCCCTGCTGTAAATGTTTATGGGCCATTAGCGTGGAGGGCTGTTGTGAGGGTTTTATCGCAGTAAACCCCTTACGTCTCTAATCCAGATGATGGCAGCTGATCTTTCGCCCGGATGAATCAGCGGATGGGGATATTACATCTACTGGCAAAATAAAACAAACCTTTCAAGCAAAACCTGAACAGCTATTTGTCTTTTTTATTTTACTTTTATTTTCATGTATTTATTTACATGTTATTTCACTTCATACTTCATATATTTTGAATTAAGTGTTCGTTTAATTATTTAAAAAAAAAGTATAGGTTGCTATTTGATTGTTGTTCACAGATTTGCAGCAGGTGTATCTGTATTAGTGGATGCACAAAATCAGAATCCATTCTCATTTTACCTCAATGGCTGAAGCTTACTAGATATTGCAGAGTGGATGAGGCAAACAGTACGACTTGACTCACTATGCACGGTTCGGCACGGATTTTAAATGTGAGCTGCTTTGTGCCAATGTACATTGTAAATAATGCTACACAAATGAAAGTGAATTGATTGAAGTGCTGGTAAAGCACTCTTGTCATTCATTCAGTTCAGTGTTTGCAAGACACATAAAAAAGTACATGGTTTTGGGCTTAATCTTAATAATCACATGACCATTTTAAGCAAAGTGGGACATTGCCTGGGCTAACGCTTCAAACCACGTGGTGCCTGTTCCCCACAGAGACAAAAATATGTGAAGTGCTCTGTGTGAAGTCACAGTATGCCAGTGGCTCAGACAGAGAAACCCCCCAATGACAGACCTGATTTCATCCAAACCGCCTACTGCCAGCACCCAGCCTGCTGGCAACCAGGCGGGTGAGGGGGTCCATGGGAGGACATAATTAGCGCATTAATCCGTCCGGCACTCTCAGATCCGAGTAAGCCCGTCCAGGGAGGAATGACAGACTGAACCTGCACATCTGGTCTCCTCCAAAATCCCTTGTCTCCATTGTCCACTAATACCCCAGCACATGCCCAGCATGGCACTGGGACAGCCAATTGGCTTTCCCCCGACCCTGTGTTCCCTTTCTCAGTCCTGACCTCTGTTTGCCATCTGTAGAAGACTCTGTAACATCTGATCAGTTTCAGGTGGCCTGACAGTTAACCGCCATGGGCTCCCACCACCACCATCCATTGCATATCAGTGTCAAATGCTTTATTAACTTTGCCAATAAATGCAGGACGGATCAATGGTCATGCCAAAAAGGCACTTGTGAGTCAGGTTGAGGAGATTGGACCCCAAGGCAGTGACTCAGAACACACCTTCTGATGGAGGGGGACATATCTCTGTTATGTGAGTTTGCAATTGGGCTCAGACATCGAACAGAGAATGTTTTCAGAACTGTGCTACAAGCCAAAAGTTTCAACACACATGCTGACTCCTGGCTCTTTTCTGATTATTTCTATTTGTGACTATGTAGTGAAGAAAACAGCAAAATGTTTAAGAGGCGAATGTTTTGGCTCTTTTGGAAAACTGCTGTAACAAATTAATGTTCAAGATAATTAAAGAATGTCCAATAAAATCTGCCCGGTGTTAGAATGTTCCCCTAGTGCAAATGAAACTGCTCTGACCTCTAGTATATGGTTAGCAGCAGGTATTTTAAGATGCTCAAGGAGTAAGATATATTATTAAATTATATTATAATTTAAACCTAACCTCATTGACTCTGTCTCAATCTCACACTGTGCATTTCCTAGTCTACTGGACACAAAAAATATAAACTTTCAAAGAAGGAACTGCCATAAAATCAAAAGGTGGAATGGGGCAAGTAACATCTACATCACTCTGACTTCATCTCAGAGTGCTAACAACTGCATAACACGAATACCACTCAAGCTGTTTGTTTTGGAGATGGTCTGAGCATCATACTTGGTCCTTGACAGTTAGTTCACTCACTGCTTATTATAACACACACCTTGACCAATATTATTCACTTCACCTATGACTGGTTTTAATGTTATGGCTATCAAATGTACATTGTAAAACAAATAATTTATAGTAATGGTTCTACAAATTAAAGGCAATATTCTTAAAAAGGAAAAATACCCTTAAAATACACGGACATACACAGACCTTGCTTAAAAGGTAAATTTATGACAAACAGATCGATTTATATGCCATTGATTTTATTCTAAATAATTTTACCTCTTTGATCATCTGATATGTAGATCCAATAGGAAAACTAACTGGGGCAGTGGTGGCCTAGCGGTTAATGAAGCGACCCCATAATCAGAAGGCTGCCGGTTCGAATCCCGATCCGCCAAGGTGCCACTGAGGTGCCACTGTGCAAAGCACCGCCCCCACACACTGCTCCCCGGGCGCCTCTCATGGCTGCCCACTGTTCACTCAGGGTCATGGGTTAAATGCAGAGGACAAATTTCACTGTGTGCACCGTGTGCTGTGTATCACATGTGACAATCACTTCACTTTTTTTTTTTTTTTTAACTCAGGGCCACAGTAAACATTGGAGTGACCTAGAGAATTTCATACTGGGTTTTAAATATTAATGAAAAGGGTAAAAATTCTGTGTTTGGATAAATTGATTTATTATTAATGTCATGTGGGTCAGTGATTCACCAAAAAGTTGAAGCACTTTATCTTTAAAAAGTGATGAGCAAGAAACAGACTGTTCCTGGTTAGCTAATTTCTGCACTTTTTTTGCTGAAGGGCAAATCTTGCTGCCTGAATAAATCCATCACTGAAGATAATATATTCTTCCAAATCTCACAATCTTGAACAAGTGCTATCATGACATTTTGTTATGTTATGTTCATTTAGAATTTATCCAAACAACATAAATGAAACTCATAATCAGAGTGACTTACAATAATTAGATATATAGGGCACAATTTTCAGACTGGTGCCTGCTTTTTGAGGTAGTAGTTTGTAGTTATCTGAATCTTGAAGAAGAGAAATTAACCAATCTTTTTTGTTGACATGTATTTATTTATTTATTCCAGAAGCAAATCTATAATGATGCTTTATGAGAGATATGTGCAAATATCATTAAAGATCGTGTTCTTGTTTTATCTATTAATTTCATTCTGAGGTCACTTTTAACCTTAAATTAGCAAACAAGCTTTCCCTTTGGGTCATTGTAAAAAACTCACCCACCACTTCTAAATAAATGATTGGAGAAAAAAAATAATCTATTAATCATAGTATATGTAGAATATTTTGTACATATAAAATGAAGATAGTAAGGTTTGTGCATTTTTTTGTCATGCTAACAGTCTCAAATACAGCATGGTGCCATAACTCAACAAGCCTTAAGTATGCATCCACTTGTCCAGACAGCATACACCCCCTCTCCCACGACACCAATGAAACTTTGATGAACACCTGACAAAAGATATTGGATCAGGGCGGACTGTGATTAGAGCAGAGCTTTGCTCAGAGGACACCGGACACCACTGTTCTGACCTTGAAGACAATGTGTGCTTGTTTTTTAAAAGCCAAGTTGCTATATGTTATCTAAGTTTAGCTGTAGATTTAAAATGTTTGTGCTAAGTCCCAGTTATTTTACATATATGCACATTCATAAATGATTTAAATGAATTGTTCGTTAGATGCTGTGGGATACAGAGGGAGATTGAAGAAGGAGATGCAGGATATAGGCTTGTACTTGCACTCATGACGGGTGCCTGTCTCTCAGCATAGCCATACTTTCTATTCCCAGCTTGGTACTTGGTGAATTTCATAATCTATAAGCTCAGCAGGTAAAGAAGGATAAAATAATAACAATGAAGTCTTGTTTTAATCCAGGGCATGTGACTATCCAGAACTGCATGCAATCAGTGGCAACACATTCAGCATTGTGGTTTTTAAACTTCTGTCCACCCAGCATCTGTCTGAATTATGGCTCCCACACTGTGGCAGGGGCTTTGGATAGTCTCTGCAATTGCTTCTACACACCTTCCACAGAGTAAGCTATGTTACATAAGATTCCAAATGTATCTTATTTGAGAACTTGATAATGGTGGCTGAGTCAGTTAGCCTTTGCGTTCGAACGCCGGTCCCGTCTGGGTAATTGGACCGCCCACAGGGCTCTTCCATCTGCTTGTTCTGCCTCTAACCATTGAACATTTCCAGAACATTGCATAACCTTTCCATATTAATACATATATAAATTCCATAGGAATTGTTAGGGTTAGCAGTCGGAACTATGGTGATACAAAAACGTTCCCTTTCAAGCAGTTGATTTCAAGCAAAATATTTCCAAAAATAGCATTATGTTTTCTGCATGCCCTGGTTTACTATGCTACATAATTTTTCATTCTGAAAACATGTAAGGCATGACATGACCCTCTTCTGGGTTTGCTGCGGGTTTTGGAAAAACCCCAAATCATTCACAGGACACATCATTGGATATTGGCAGTTGTACATCATATGCCTGGTTATGAAAGCATTATAAAATGCTTGACAGGCAAGATGAGTACATTTTGGCAACAGAGACCCCCTGTACGTTTCACACAGGATATGTGCTGGCTCCAGATCTGCTGTACAAGACCTTTACAAGACCTCATGGACGTCATATCAGTTATTTTCAAATGTATTCAAGGCAATTAATTATGTAAACCACATATTTCACCAAAGAAATGTGAAGTCAAGAGCATATGGTGTTGCCAGGAGTCACTCAATCTCACAGTCAATCAAATGACAAATACATATGCAGACATTTCACACATTTGATACATTTTGATAAGGAATAGGAAGGCATACTGATATGTGGTTCATGCAAAGATGCAACATATTGTACCATATGTTGGCTGACAGTTTATTTGAATACAGAAACAGGAGAAGAAATTGGAACAGAACATTTGAAATGCAATGCAATAAACACAAGTTACCATGTGTATTTAGCATGATATATGTAAACGATTGGCAAATTTTTTTTTTTGGTGACATTTTTATTTTGCCCTTGGCTAAAATAAAAATGTCACTGATTTTTAAAGAACACAGAGAGCACTGACAAGTACAAGTACAGAGCAGGCCAACCTCCAGAGTAAAGGCAGAGTTCTTCTCATTGCAACCTAAAATAGCCTTGCCTGACTGTTTCGGCTGCCTTTTGGCCATTTTTAATTTAGAAACCGCAGACCTCTAAAATTACTCATCAGCTGCACTGAAACGTGTTTGCTTTTTTTACTTGGTTTCTCCCTCTGCTGCTGTCACTCTCTCCCTCATTGTCTGACCCATTCACTTTGTCACATTAACTCAATAATCTTAATAACCAACACAGCCTTATGATAGACAGACAGATTGATCACGCTCTGTCTCTGTCATTGCTTATCACAGCAAATCCAGTAGCCTAAATCTCATCAGGGTTAAGTCGCCACACACCCAGGAAAATAATGGTGAGACAGATGTCTCTCTCTAATTGTCTGTACAGAGTGCAGAGCTCATTGCGCCATAAGCCTTCAACTCCGGCCCATGGACTATCGTTCCCATTGTGACTCCAACATGAATAATAAACACTGCAAATCCATTTTCCTCACAACGGCTAATCTCTGAGGAAAAAACACTTTAGTGTGAGTCTGAGGTCTTTTAATGTTATACACCACTACTGGTGACTGCAGTCAAAGTGAATCACACACAGAGCTTCTTCACAACTCCATTAAAAACACCATGAACAGCTCATCATTAATAACATGAACCAAAGGCATGGAATGGGAGTCTGCAGATAGAACTCAGTCATGAAAATCCATTATTTCTAAGATGTCTAAGCTGTACAGAGTGGAATGAGTGTGGTAGGTGAGGTCATTTGCATCTTGTAAGCATCCACTCTCGCTAATGCGGGAGGTCAGGGGAGAAGGGCCACAAATGATGAATTAGCTGACATGAATGACACAAATGATTATAGAACCACTCTGCATAGTACAATACAAAGAGTACAACAAAGCATGCATTTGTATATACTTGGTGAAACTTACTTTATGTATTCTGTATGTGCGTGTATATTTTATATCAACTATTTGCTCTATGACCCTGGCGTGGACATGGTCTCTGTGTGACCATGATGTGTCCGTTGTGGCCATGATGTGGACCATGATGTGGATTAAGAAATTACTGACAGTTAGCAAATTAGATTATATTCATACTTTTACAATCATATTTTATTATTCGAGCTCTAAACTTGATTTACACTATGTGTGGACATTGCTAGAGTATAATGTTTACCTTCACCAGTTCAATCACCAATGCATTCCCTGGATTTCAATCCACAAACTGTAAGAAGAGGTTCCAAACATTTATGTGTAGAATGTGTAGAATTGTATGATTGGCATGGACTCAAAATCCCTATGATACGTTTCATTCCCTTAATCAAAGGTAAGTTGCAAAGATGGCAATATATGTTGTAAACAATACAACTGCACTTCTATTTTGCCCATGTTTGAATATTCAATTTGAGCAAACATGCGTGACTATTAGCAACATGGCCTCACACCTCTAGCATGTATGCGTGGAGTTTGCATGCTCTCCCTGTGGTTGTCCAGGTTTTCCTCCCTGCATCCAAAGACATGTACACTATGATCATGAATTGGTGGCTTTGAATTGTCCATTGGTGTGACTGTGAATGAGTCAAAGTTACAGAGTTTGACTTTGAGTTCAGGAAAAAGTTTGTGGAATATGTGTTTTTCTATTTATTTAGGTTGGGATTCTCTGAAATCTTTCATATCCTCAGCATCACCAAAACATCATCTAATGGCAGATTGACTCAAGGGTCGTCTACACAAGCCAAATTCCTTTGAGTGACAGCCATTTAAAAGTGCCCATGTTCCAGGCACGTACCTGGGGACTGAGTGTGTCAGTGCCAGAGTGCTTAGAACATCCCTGACCACTGCTCCTCAAAATGCTACAGGGATGTTAACACATGGTACGATGGAGCACTCAATGAAGTGCCTTTCATCCAAACACCTCCCCTTACTCTTCTTCTCTCTCCCTCATCCCCTGCATGTGGAGCCTGGCTCTTGACATTTGTGATCCAGCAACGCTGCAGCTGAGCTGTCAGAGTACATCACATCTGCTGTTCCCTTGTTCACACAAACATGTGAGCTTTCATACCTTTCTGAAGACCTAGGGTAAAAACATATGTATAATAAATACATATTTACATTCGTAACAAGACCTCTAAACTCTTACATACCAGGTCTCTTACTTATACATACACAATATATATTATCAAAAAATCAAAGAGTAGATTCTTGGACAGGTTTTGCATGTTGCAAAAGATTAAACGTGTTTATGAAACATCTTAAGCATTACAAGCGAAAAAATACTGAAAACTTATTTGTGTTGACATAATTCAAATTTACACAAACCTTCCATTTCTTGCACATCTTCACATCATACTGTAATTTCCTTATCACTGTATTAAAGTTAATATTTATTTATATCTGCACAACACTTTAGTCCTCACCAACTTATTTTATTTTATTTATATTAAACTTAACCTAACTCTGCATTTGTACAGCAAAGAAAAAATTTAATTGTACAGAGAAACGCAATTTCATCCGTATACATGACAATAAATGCTTTGAATCCTTGAATGCATCCATCTGTCCAACTCTATACAACCATTTATAAGCCAGGAACTTTTTTTGCACAAGGAAGTAAGAGTCACTAGTGGGCAGACAAATCTGAAATGCAATTTACCATTACAAATTCACCAAAAATGCATGATTTTGGAGCTGAAGGAGATCACCATAGAGGATGATGTTAGGATTAAAGCACAGATATGAGGCCAGTATTAATTACACTCTAATGAAATTATTATGTTCACTGAATCATTACAATAGAAAGATTCCTGAACAGCACACACACCTCACACCTACGGGCAGTTGCCAATTTGTCTATGTTCAGGCCTTTGGAAACCTTCAACAACACAGGTAGAGCATGAGTATCGCCTCCAAAATATTTGGATTTCTGAATACAGCCATTATAATGGAGAGTTTTTACCTTTTTTATTCCTAATTATTTATTAACGTTTGATGAGGATATTAATATATCAACTGTATTGCAATATTAACTACACTACATTTAAATACACCAATACATTGGCATTTGTCATGGCTAGTATTCAAGAAAGTCCTCACTTTCTTGCAGATGCACACAGAGAGCAGCTGACCCCTCGCCCTCTTCGAAAATGCCACAAGATTATTTAGATTTTCCAAACACATTTAGGTTTTGTATGAGGTATCAGTATTGCCCATACCAACCAGAATTTTACTTGGTATCAGATCAAAAAGAAAATCAGTGAAAGAAAATCTAGCAATCCCTAGTGCAATAACACATATTATTTAGTTTTACTGTTTTATTGTGCATGTATTTGAGGTACAGCAAACAAGTGCTGTAGCTCAGGGGTTTGTGTGTGTCTGTTAGCAAGTATATGCGTGTGATTGTGAATGAATGTGACTCATTACTTTCCTGTGTTCAGTGTATAAAAGGACATCCGAAACAGTGAGGCAGCATCGACACAGTCCACAGAGCCCACAAATTACAGCAGCTTATCCCTGCACTAGGGACCCAACTTCACAAAGCAAGACTTTTAAGTGACTCCCTAGAGAAACCTCCAACAATAAACACATCTCAAAGGCCTGCAAAGGCCTGAGGCCGCACTAATAAAGTATTGTTTTTTTTGTGTGTTTCTTGATGGAAAGGGATTTCAGAAAGTCTGTTGACCCAATTTATAATTTATTTTCTTTGCCTTTTTTGATTAACCCAAGTCCTCCTAACTTGACATCAGATTCATGTACTGCACAGGATTCCTCTTCCACAAGTCATTATTTTGTTTGTGTCTTGTTACACAAACACAATGCCTTACTTCACAAGAAAATGTCTGTGGAACTTGGTCTTTTTTTTTTTTTAAAGGTCCCCTATTTTGGGGATTTAGTTTGTCCAACTGCCTTTTGAGGTCCTAATTCTCAATTGAGTTTCCTGGTCATGGACCCAAAATGTCAATGTTTTGTTCCCTGAGCTACTTATTTATCACTTTGGCCTTATGGCACGGTGCTCCATTATGCTGGAAAAGTCATTGTTCTTCACCAAACTGTTCTTGGATGGTTTGGAGAAGTTGCTGTTGGAGGATGTTTTGGTACAATTCTTTATTCTTGGCTGTGTTCTTAGGCAGAATTGTGAGTGAGCCCACTCCCTTGGATGACCAGTAGCCCCACACATGAATGGTCTCAGGATGCTTTACTGTTGGCACAAGACAAGACCGATGGTAGCATTCACCTTTTCTTCTCTGGACAATCATTTTCCAGATGCCCCAAACAATCAGAAAGGGGCTTCATCAGAGAAAATGACTTTATCCAAGTCCTCAACAGTCCAATCCCTGTACATTTTGCAGAATATCAGTCTGTCTAAGATATTTTTCTTGGAGAGAAGTGGCTTATTTGCTGCCCTTCTTGACACAAGGCAATCCTTCAAAAGTCTTCACCTCACACCTGCCAGCTGCCATTCCTAAGCAAGCTCTGCACTGGTGGCACCCCGATCCCACAGCTGAATCACCCTTTGAAGACGGTCCTGACACTTGCTGGACTTTCTTGGGCATCCTGAAGCCTTCTAACTCAATCAGCATGACAGAATGATCAGAATGTCTTGTGCTTGTCAACAATAACACTTGTGTTAAAAAGAGGATTACTGAAAGGATGTAAGCAGGTCCTTTTGTGGCAGAGCTGAAATGTAGGGGAAATGTTTTTTTGGGGATTAACTTTATTTTCAAACACATACATTCTGGAGTCCATGCAAATTGTCATAATAAAAATGGAAGCAGTAAACTTTGTGAAAACTATAATTTGTGTCATTCTCAAAACTTTTTGCAAATAAGGATGAGAGAGACAGGACTAGGAGGTGAGCAGCCCATAGGAGTAAGCAGGCATTCCCGGAAATGACATCAACACCATTCATCAACCACAATGTTTTGTGCAAACAGAAAGTCGTGTCAGTGTTTTATATAACATAACCCACTGTTTTTTTTATATAAAATATAACCCACTGGTTCTTCAGAGGCTTACATGACGAAACTGAACATTTACATTTATGGCATTTATCAGATGCCCTTATCCAGAGCGACTTACAATCAGTATTTACAGGGGACAGTCCCCCTGGAGCAACTTAGGTTAAGTATCTTACTCAGGGACACAATGGTAGTAAGCGGGATTTGAACCTGGGTCTTCTGGTTCATAATGTGTTACCCACTAGGCTACTACCACTGAACAAATACATTTGTGCTATTTTTTCATCCAATCACCGAGCAAACACAATGCTTTGCTTGTTTGCAAGCCATTGCAGTCAGTGGAGAAAGGGGAGGTAACCTTTCCCCTTATGATGATATAAGAGGAGACAATCCAAATCAGACCGTCAAAGCTGCCACTTTCTGAATGGCGAAGCAGAATAACCACTCTTTATACATATCACCATTTCTATCCACTGCAGTACCATAGACAGGCTGTCATGATCCGGACCGGAGTTTCATGTTTGTCATGTGTAATGTTCCCTAATCGTTTTCACCTGTGTCTAATGTATAAAGCTGCCCTGTTTGTTTCTGATCGCCGTCAGGTCTTTGTTTTGTTACATGTTCAAAATGTTATCGGATGTCTCCCCTGTCCTGTTTATTCCAATTTAATCCCGGTTTCGTGACGTCGTGCGAATGCGTCCTTCTTCCTCGTCATCTCATCATCATCTCCGTTCACCTTGTCATGCCAAATGGTTGTGACAGAAAGACCCGACCGCATTGTCCCTGACCAGCCTTGGCTTCATCTTCCGCAGGCTCTTGACCCCTGCCTCACAGTCCCCCGTCTGGTGGTGTTGAAGGTGAGAAGCGGCCTTTCAGTGGGGCGAGCCAGAAATTGACTGAAGCGGCGGGCGCCTGAGGACAAGGTGCCGGTACCAAACTGGCCTGAAGCCGTCTGCTCAGGACTACCGCCCATCATGAATACCGGACCAGTCATCATTCATTTACCATTCATCTCAGCTGTTCATCTCTTCTTATGTCTTCTTGACTCAACTCTACTCATCTCATCGTCCACTCTATTCATAAAGACTCTGTGTATGGACTTCCTTCCCCCCTTCGTGGACTGCATTGGCGGGTGTCGTGCCTAGGGGCAGTGGTGGCCTAGCGTTTAAGGAAGCGGCCCCGTAATCAGAAGGTTGCAGGTTCGAATCCCTATCCGCCAAGGTGCCACTGAGGTGCCACTGAGCAAAGCACCGTCCCCACACACTGCTCCCCGGACGCCTGTCATGGCTGCCCACTGCTCACTCAGGGTGATGGGATAAATGCAGAGGACAAATTTCACTGTGTGCATGTGTATCACATGTGACAATCACTTCACTTTTTTTTTTTTTTTATCAGATGCCCTTATCCAGAGCGACTTACAATCAGTATTTACAGGGGAGGGGGGTACACTTTAAAATTGTTTGTCAAGACCAACCATGTGCAAAAAGTCCTTTCCGGGTCTGTGAACAGGTGAGCAGTGAGGAGGAAGAAGACAGCAACGCGGTTTCGTGACGTCGTGCAAATGCGTGCTTCTTCCTTGTCATCTCATCATCATCTCAGTTCACATGCCAAATGGTTGTGACATAGGCTAGTGGAGAATTAATGTTATATAAAATCACAAAGTGAAATTTTGATAATAGTGGGGCTTTAATAACTATCTTGATTTGTTCACATTGTTTCTGGTGGTAGAAGCGTGTTCTACTTGTAATTTGAATTACAGAGTCACACATACCTGATTCATAACTGTGGATTTGCATCTATGGAAAGGAGCATAGTACATCCAGCCAGAGATCAGTGTGTGCCTTCCTAATTTCCTGTTGTGTACACGTGTTATGTTTAGAAAATGTGTATCCTTTTTGTGTCCTGTCCCCAGCTGGTAACTGTGCTTTTTTGTATCTGTGTCTTGTATACATTTACATTACATTTACGGCATTTGGCAGACGCCCTTATCCAGAGCGATTTACAACGTGCTTAAGTTACCATCGATGAAGAGATCAATTCCGGTTCACTAGGACCCCAACTATGAATACATCTGTTTTATTCACTCTGTTGTAGATTCTGTACACAAAGTTTGACAACAAGAAAATTACAATTTAATCTAAATATTCTTTAAAGAGGAAGGTCTTGAGCTGTCGTTTGAAGGTGCTCAGTGACTGAGCTGTTCTGACCTCGAGGGGAAGTTCATTCCACCACCGAGGGGCCAAGACGGAGAAGAGTCTAGATTAATGATTTCCTTTTACCTTCAGAGATGGAGGGACCAGGTGAGCAGTACTGGAGGCTCGGAGTAAACAAGGTGCAGTGCGAGGTGTAATAAGGGCTGTGAGGTAGGATGGTGCTACTCCATGTTTGGCTTTGTAGGCCAGCATCAGTATTTTGAACCTGATGCGTGCAGCTACTGGGAGCCAGTGGAGGGAGCGTAGCAGAGGGGTGGTGTGGGAGAATTTGTGAAGGTTGAAGATTAGTCATGCTGCTGCATTTTATAGTAGTTGTAGAGGTCGGATGGTACATAATGGTAGACCAGCTAGAAGGGAGTTACAGTAGTCCAGTCGTGAGATTACTAAGGACTGAACCAGTAGTTGGGTGGCCTGGGTTGACAGATAAGGGCGGATTCGTCTGATATTGTAGAGAAGGAATCTACATGAGCGGGAAAGATTGCTGATGTGAGTTGAGAAGGAGAGTTGGTTGTCTATTGTTACGCCAAGGTTGCGGGCTGTTGCAGAAGCAGAGAGCTGCGAGTTGTCTAGGTAAATAGCAAGATCTTGATGTGGTGAAGAATCTGCTGGAATGAATATTAGTTCAGTTTTGGTGCCATCCAAAACGAGATGTCGGTTAGACATGCAGAGATTTTGGAAGTAGCATGTAGATCAGAGGGAGGAAAGGAGAAGAGGAGTTGTGTGTCGTCAGCATAGCAGTGGTAGGATAATCCATGTGAGGAAATGACCTCACCAAGTGATCTCGTGTAGAGGGAGAAAAGGAGAGGACCTAGCACCGAGCCTTGAGGGACACCAGTGGAGAGTCTACGTGAGGTAGAGGTGGATCCTTTCCAAGTCACTTGCTAAGATCGCTCATCAAGGTAGGAAGCAAACCACTGCCATGCTGAGCCCCGAATTCCAAGCCTCTTCAGGATTGACAAGAGAGTCTTGTGGTTATCAGTCTGTCAATGCAGATGTCAAATGCAGCAGATAGGTCGAGGAGAATAAGAACTGATGACAATTTTGCCAATCTGGCTGCATGTAGCTGCTCGGTAACCGCCAAAAGGGCAGTCTCGGTGGAATGAGCTGTTCTGAAGCCAGACTGGTTAGGATCCAGGAGGTTGTTCTGTGATAAATGGAGTGATAGCTGGTTGTAGACACAGCGCTCAAGGATTTTGGATAGAAATGAAAGGAGGGAAACTGGTCTGTAATTGTTAATGTCTGTAGGATCAGCAGTGGGTTTCTTTAGGATTGGAAGAACCCTGGCTGTTTTAAAGGCGGATGGTACGTGGCCAGATGAGATTGAGCTGTTTATGATATAAGAAATGAAAGGGATGAGGTCAGGGGAGATAGTTTGAAACATTGCAGAAGGTATTGGATCTAGTGGACAGGTGGTTGGGTTGCCTGTGGATATAATCTGAATGATTTCATCAGATGTGAGCTTAGAAAATTGATTTAGAGTAGTTGTCGAATTTTCAGAAGGAAGAGTAGGATTAGTGGTGGGGAATGTCTCACAGATTTTTTCAATCTTCCCTGTGAAGAAGTTGGCAAAATCATCAGCTGTTAAGGAAGTTGGGGCAGGGGGATTCGGAGGGTTGAGTAGGGATAAGAAGATGTTGTGGAGTTTTTGAGGGTTGTGGGCAGAGGCTTCTAGTTTTGCTTTGTAGAAAGCAGTTTAGCAGCAGTGAGGTTAGTGGAAAATTTGCGCATAAGATTCTGGTAATACAGTAGGTCTGAGTCAAGTTGAGATTTCTTGTATTTTCTCTCCGCTGCTCAAAGAACTCTTCGATTGCTACGCAATGTATCGGAGAGCCAGGGCGCAGGGAGAGAAGTCCTTTTGGGTTTAGTTGATAGAGGACAGAGTTGATCAATGGAAAGGGAAAGTGAGGTGAGGAGAGAGTTAGTAGCGGTCTCTAGTGGTAAGGGGAGGAATGAGTCAGAGGTTGGGAGATGTGAAAGAATGCAGGAAGATACAGATGAAGGTGAGACAGTGTGAAGGTTTTGTCTAATGAAGGATGGATGGGGGACAGTTGTGGATCCTGTAGGTACAGTGAGTGTAAAGGTCAGGAAGTGGTGGTGAGAGATGTGAAGGGGAGTGGAAGAAAGGTCAGAAGTTGGAGAAGGACGACTGAAAACCAGGTCCAAGACATTCCCTCCTTTGTGTGTGGGAGAGATGTTGCTGTTGGTCAAGGAAAAAGAGTGGAGAAGGGGAAGAAGGCAGGATGATTGGAGCTGGGCTGATGGAAGGTTGAAGTCACCAAGGAGAGTTTCTAAAGAGAGGGGTTTCTAAAGAGAAAGTGCTGAGGAGAGTGTCCAATTCATTTATAAAGGGCCCAAGTGGCCCTGGAGGGCGATATAAGACTATGAGAATACATGTATACATATGTGAGTTATTATTGTCTCGTGTATTGTGAGTAAATTGCTTCTATTTCTTCCTGTTGCACCCATCCTCTGCAATATCATATTTGTAGTATTTTCTTGTGTTTTGTGTACAAGAGTACTTACATGAATGCAGTGAGATTTAACAAAGTTTGCAGTGTAGTTATTGCATTGTAACATTCAACAGTGAATGTATTGAAAAATAGTTAATCCAATTAGACATCGATTTTAATTCATGCATGGGAAGTGAATTTAAAGGTCAAAAATATTCCAGTGGATCCACAAAATTTTCAGAAAATCTAATTTGCTTTACTCAAGCTTCATTGTATTAATGTCTATATTGCTTTTGTTTCTAGCCTTGCTTTCCTGTCTGGACTAGCCTTTATTTGTCCCAACCACAGGCTGACGGGGAGGGAAGTAAAAAGATGGGACATCTGGGTAAAAGGAATTTATTAATAACAACAAAGGAAAAATGGTACACGGGCCAAAACAGGAACAGGGCCAAAAAAGGAACAGACATAAACTAACCCGCAGGCATATGGCAATTACCAGGAACTGAAAACATACACAAGATAAGGTTTAGAGTCCACATTAATGCAGTAGCATCAGTCTGCTGCCAGGTTGTGGCCTCATCTTCACCCAGCCATGAGAGAGCCCCCCTCCATGGGCTAGATCCACGGAGCCCAAGCAGAAGCATCAATGGAGGTTGCAGTGTGAGCTAGGAATGTGTGGGTGATTCAATTTTTAAATTGCTGTGTCTTATATTAACCTTTTGGTGTATACCAAATTGCTTAAAAAGTAGAGGTGGGCATAGATTAATTTTCTTAATCTAGATTAATCTATAGCAATCTAGATTAATCTTAAAAATACATTTTCCCTGAAGCAAACTCGGCAGCTTCATAGCTGCATCCATGTTTCCACGACACATGATGTGGTCATTTCTAGAGCTGTGCGATTCATGACTCACCCGGGTTAATTGCCCAGATCCTTTAAATGACTCATGAGTCACGAATCCTTCGAGTCCTAACTACACCATGTCTAAATTGTAAACTCCAATATATTGTCTTACATGAGTCCGGTTGTAGTCTGGTTGTAAGGGCCCGAATGCTTCATTACCTTTTTCCAGATGGTGAAGAGTGCATGTCAGGGGTGTGTAGAGGCTGTAGGCTTTCCTGTTACACTGTGTGTGGTAAATGTTCAATATGGAGGGAAGAGAGACTCAGACAATCTTCTCAGCTGTCCTCACTATCTGCTGTAGGGTCTTGCTTTCCAATAACGTGCAGTTCCCAAACCAGACAGTGATGCAGCTGGTTAGAATGGTCCCTCTATAGAAGGTGGTGAGGATGGGTGGTAGGAGACAGGATGGTGCTGGGCTTTCTTAGCTGTTGAACTGGTGTTGACTGGAGAGTGGTCCCTCCATTGTCTTCTGAGGTCAACAATCATCTCCTTCATTTTCTCCACGTTCAGGAATAGCATGTTGACCTTACTCCAGTCTGTCAGTCATTGCACCTCCTCTCTGTACACTGACTCATCGTTCTTGTGATGAGATCCACCACAGTTGTGTCATTGCGAACTTGATGATGTGGTTGGAGCTGTGCATCGCTGCATAGTCATGGGTCAGCAGGGTAAACAGCATTGGACTGAGTACACATCCCTGAGGAGCTTCAGTGCTCCCATGTGGTGGTGCTGGGGATGCTGTTCCCGATCTGGACAAACCAAAGTGTCTCAGTCAGGAAGTCCAAGATCCAGTTGCAGAGGGAAGTGTTCAGGCCCAGCATAATCAGCTTCGCAAACCAGGTGCTGAGGAATGATGGTGTTGAATGTTGGTGTTGAACTGAAGTCTATGAACAGCATTTGTGCGTATGTGTCCATATTGTCCAGATGGGAAAGGGTAAGATGCAGGGTGGTGGCGATGGCATCGTCCGTGGAGCAGTCTGGATAGATGAATTGCAGTAGGCACCAGGGTTTTTATGTGTTTCATGACCAGATTCTTGAAGCACTTCATCATTAGTTAGGACCTTGGACCTCCCCAGCATAATAAAATTTTTAAAACAGTAGTGGCAGTGGTACTAGATTAGATCAGTAGGGCCCTCTGTATTCACAACACTTTTGTGGAGACTTTTAAGATAAGATAAGATCAACCTTTATTAGTCCCACAGCACTTGTCACGGCAGAAAGTGGATAGAGGCAGAAGGTAATAGCAGAAAAAAACAGAGGTAATAGCAGCACAAAAAATAAGATAAAAAATTGATTCCAGTACACTTAAATTGTACTTTTTACTTAACTACTTTTTCTAAAGGCAGTTGTTCATTTTTATGTTTAGAAACACAAGGCATGGGAAAAACATATGTGTTCCATGTCTCCCAGGGTGCCTCAGAAGGAAATGATGGAGAAGTGCACCAATCGAATTACAGAGAGCAGCTATTGTCCAGTTTGCCAGATCATCCATTATCATACATACGCAATTTCCAGTTTTTGTTATCATTTGCATGTTATGATAACGACAGAAAGCTTTGTTGTTAGCGATAGCTACAGGTTTTAACCCCCCCAGTAAAACTGGGGTCTTTCTCTCATTCATTTCTATAAATCTGATGGCAATGTTGTGAGTGCTTACTCTTTCATAATTGCAACTCCACCATGCAAATCCGTGTTAAACTACTCATTGTTGTTTACTTGCATCACCACTTGTTACATGCATTGATTGGCCATAATGTGATGACCAAGCCAAGTGACCTACCACTGCTATGCTGACGACACACAACTCCTCTTCTCCTTTCCTCCCTCTGACCTAAATGCTGCTTCCGAAATCTCTGCATGTCTAACCGACATCTCGTCTTGGATGGCAGCCCATCACTCCAACTCAATCCCACCAAAACTGAACTAATATTAATTCCAGCAGATTCTTCACCACATCAGGATCTTGCTATTTACCTGGACAATTCGCAGCTCTCTCCTTCTGCAACAGCCCGCAACCTTGGTGTAACAATAGACAACCAACTCTCCTTCTCAACTCACATCAGCAATCTTTCCTGCTCATGTAGATTCCTTCTCTACAATATTAGACAAATCCACCCTTATCTGTCAACCCAGGCCACCCAACTACTGGTTCAGTCCTTAGTAATCTCACGACTGGACTACTGTAACTCCCTTCTAGCTGGTCTACCACTGTGTACCATCCGACCTCTACAACTAATACAAAATGCAGCAGCACGACTAATCTTCAACCTTCCCAAATTCTCCCACACCACCCCTCTGCTACGCTCCCTCCACTGGCTCCCAGTAGCTGCACGCATTAGGTTCAAAATACTGATGCTGGCCTACAAAGCCAAACATGGAGTAGCACCATCCTACCTCACAGCCCTTATTACACCTCGCACTGCACCTCGTTTACTCCGAGCCTCCAGTACTTCTCGCCTGGTCCCTCCATCTCTGAAGGTAAAAGGAAATCATTAATCTAGACTCTTCTCCGTCTTGGCCCCTCGGTGGTGGAATGAACTTCCCCTCGAGGTCAGAACAGCTCAGTCACTGAGCACCTTCAAACGACAGCTCAAGACCTTCCTCAGAAACTACAACAGAGTGAATAAAATAGATGTGTTCATTGTTGGGGTCCTAGTGAACCAGAATTGATCTCTTCATCGATGGTAACTTAAGCACGTTGTAAGTCGCTCTGGATAAGGGCGTCTGCCAAATACCATAAATGTAAATGTAAATGTAGGTATGTCCAGATGAAGACCGAGATCTGTGGTGGTGCTAATGAAATAAATGAAGAACGAAGAGAAAAAATTATAATAGGGTAATAATAATTTACAATAGTAACTTGTAATTATTGATTGTACATTGTACAGCGGGTAAAAATTTTGTACAAATACGATAATTATCTGGAAACACTGCCTCAGCCTACACTACCATTCTACTTCCGTTCTTTTCCCGCGCCGCCAATCATGTTGTAAGTAACAATGGCCATACAACTAAAGCAATTATAAATTATTAGTGTCCTCTACACATGTAATAATTGTTAAACATACATTTATAACCATGGTATATAGTTATATTCTGTACACTTAACACCACAATATACAATATACATTGAGTTACAATGATTAACTATGAAACAATGAAATACAATGAATAACGACAAACAAAAACTGGAAAAAAAGACAAAAATAAACAATCAGAAAAGGCTAGCAAGGCGGGTGGGGTGGATGGCACGGCAAGTACAAAAAAAGAAAAACTGAGCCAATTTTATACCAGCTGTCTACAGCAGGAACAGGTGGGCTTTACAATCAGCAGGCATCCTGCCTCACAACACAACCACATAAAAAAACACGCCAAAATCACCAGGACGTAACACTAGCAAGACCACTGTTGCTCATATTCTTTAGCACTGTACAACGGTGATGAAACCTAACCATCCATCTACATTAAACTGTATTTAATGTCCCATCTAACACACGTTTCAACATGTAACAAACAGCTCATGATGCAACGTTCAACTATTAACATCCAATTTACTTTCCCTCTTAGTCTAGTGCTTGTAGTATGTACAAAGAATGATGGTACTATTATTATGGTACTGCACTGTGTTTTTAATTGTGAAATAGTGTTTAAACCAATAGTGATATACTGTGTTTAAACTACAGGATTATTCCATACATTTTATGATTTAGTTATTTTATAAATGCGGAACTTGACTGCTAATAATGCATGAATGAAATTTTATACTTGCAAAAAAATTTTGCTTAATAGTAATACACGTTAATTTACACGGTGCAAATATGTTTACCAAATGATAGCTTTTAAGAGTCATTTATACAATATAATACATGTAAATAATTTAATGTTTTGAACTGTAGGTTGTTTTAGATCCTTTTTCTGCAAATAATATGTAGACTTACTCTTTAGCAATTATCGTTAATCTAACTTTAATTTGCCAGGTTTCTGCATTTATGACAATTCGAATTTAAGTTAAATGTATGAAATTATCCTGTATTTTTACAAACAGTATTTCTCTGTTGAGTTAACGGTGATTTTAAATATTTTTTACCTTCAGTATGATATTGTTGTCACGCCTACGGACTTACGGGGGAAGGAAGCGCAGAGGTTTGACATGCTGGGAAGGGTTTTTATTATTAAACAATAAACACAAATAAAGAACGGCGCCAAAACGGGAAATAAAGGGGAATAAGCTTAAACAAATCCACAGGCGTGTGGCGATTGCCAGAACTCACAACATAACACATAAAGTCAAGTTCGTGTAGAGTCCACGAAAATGCCGTCCCTTCTGAAGGGGCGGAAAGGTCCGGCCTTTATGCGCCGTCAGGATTGGCCACCGGTGATAAGCACAGCTGCAGTCAATCCTGACAATTGTACTCATTAAAATACTTTTTTTTCCCAGTGATTGATGACTGAATGAATGACTGATTAATTTGTTTTTGTTATGGCTTAAGTGTAATTTTCATTCTAAATGTATGCATCTGTAACAGATGATCACACAAGAAGAAAGGCTTGGATTTTCTCTATCTCTCTCTTCCGTACCAATAACATTTTTTTTGCACTTTAAATCTAGATTACTGTCCATAGGTTGTTTTGTTCTCTGGGGGTTTCTTTTCAAAGTTGATATCAAATTCTTCTAAAGAGCAGCAAGCACAAAGATTTCAGCAGGAAAGCCATTGGGATCATATCTGAGGTTACACCAGTACATTTAGCCCATCCTGAATTTGTTGATAAGTGGAAAAAACAACTTTTACAGGGTTCATTTAACTGGCATTTCAACCCAGCCATGGGAGGGACTTCATTCAAGGCTGCACTACAACGGCACCAATGTCTCATGAATTGAATGTGAGCTGAATGAATGAGTGTTCAAAGGCATCTCTTGCCTTCATGGCCTTTTAAAGATCATGCATTATTGAGCAGCACCATGTTGAACAAACAACAACATAATGGAGCCATTTGATTTATCACAAGTTAAAGTTCAGAGGCATCTACCTCTGGAAATGGCAAAAAAGATTCTACAACAGCATTACAAATGTGTTAATTTTTCAAGCATTGTTCAGTGAAATATTTTTCAATAATTTATAATTGTTAGCAAGAGGTAGACCAGCTAGAAGGGAGTTACAGTAATCCAGTCATGAGATTACAAAGGACAGAACCAGTAACTGGGTGGCCTGTGTTGACAGATAAGGACGGATGGTTGTCTATTGTTACTCCAAGGTTGCGGGCTGTTGTAGAAGGAGAGAGCTGTGGGGAAGAATCTACTGGAATGAATATTAGTTCTTTTTTTTCTGGTTCAGAAGATGGTGATCAGGGGAAACATGATTTTTATTTAAATACATTTTTAATAAATTGAATTTAAAAGTTGCTTTTATGAAAATAATTGGCTTTTATTAAGTTTCATGGGCTTTGAACAGACATTAATTAATGTCTGTATAAGTTCTGAAGTCATATAGTTAATTTATGCAGATTTTTATCTGTAACTAGCAGCAATTTTTCTTATATGTAACTTATTATTGCCAAATACATCAAATCACTTCATCATTGTAGAAGCTTACACTGCAGCTCACTGTTTCCCTCAGGTTTCCATTCAAAGTGTATACATGCTTTAAAATCCAAAGCCACAGAGGGAGTGTGGGTGAAAGTGAGGGTCACAGCAAAATCTTGTAAATTGCAAAAAACCCCAAAACACAGAACATTATTCGACACGGTTATTCTTACTATTTACAGCATGTTAAAAAAATGTTACAAGCCTAGATCATCAAAGGATGGCAGAGCATGTGTGGATAAGAAAGGTATTTATAAAAGTTAAAGATCAGCTGTCAGTGTCAAGTGTATTACAGTCTTTGCTGTGGGAAGGGCAGTCGGGAAAGCAACTTTTTTAGTCTCCACCTAGTTCATCCAATGCCTAATAGGAAGAGATGAGACAAAAGCACACACAAAGACTGCACAGACCAGGACAAGGCCATGACAAATGCTAATGGATTATGATGTAAATAAGTATGATGTAGTTCCTTTGTCTGCAGCCAAATTCTGTGTCGTTCGAAACTGGCGGCACTTGATTGTGAGATTCTCAGTTAGGAAGTTGTGAAAGAGGCCATCAAGTGAACATGTCTGAGTTCTGGTGCTAACAGGTTTTCTTTTACATATTTATTAGGTGCAGAAGGTGAGTGCCGGAGGCATTGCCCAAGGCATGCTGAATGCAGTGATTCTGCAGCAGGAAATGACAATTAACCAGTGTTTCTTGTAAAGGAGAGCTAGTGTATATCTCCACCTGTTCCTTTAAAACATGGATTCTTTCTGAAAAGACACAAAACATGCACACTCATTAGAGATACACTTTTGGCTCATAGAATGGTGGTATAATAAAGGTCTTCAAAACAATGGGAAGCAGCGCAAAGATGTTTGACATGGAACAAACTCTCCTTGTTTAAATTGTGGGAGCAGGTGGGCAAAAGCCAGGCATGGGTGACAGGAGGACAATAGATAAAACAAACAAGCCATTTGTTACTCTAATCTGTTTTTTTTTTTTTTTCACAGTTTATTAAATCCATTTTTCATGTTGTAAAAACAAATCAGTCTGACTGCCATTGTTCTACTTCTGACAGGACAGAAGTGGCTGTGGTTGCTTGCAATTTTATTGAAAGCCTGGTGCACAACAGGTAAGTTCTAGAACCAAATCCATTTTAAATATAATTGTTGGACTGATGATGACTTGTTCAAACCGGTCAGTTTAAATATGAGGACCTGATTTTTGCTGATATGTTCTGAAATGTGCTAAACTTTGTCATAGATTGAGTACTGACATATGTAACAATATTCTCTCTCTGCATCTGATACCTCTGACCGCATTTACTGTTCCATTTAGTAGTATCTTCAACAGGAATGACAACATGAATGACTTCTGTTCCATGGCAGTCAGATGGGCAAGTCTGGGTTTGACGAATGCTAGGAGAACCTTACCTAACTTCACTGGGCCTACTGTGAAGCTCAGTGGAGGATGATTAACAGTCTGGGACCAATTTCAGGTTGTGATCCAAGCCCTTTGCTTCCGATGAAAGACAATCTAAATGTTTTAGACATCAGACATGTTTAGAATCAGACATCATAGACAATGCCCCCTTGTCCCTCAGCATGTGCTTGGGGAGGTTCTGCAGGAATGCAGGGTTCCTGGGGCACAGTGCCTGCATGAATGCAGAACCAATGTAAGCAATGAACTTCACCATGGGTGCTTCTTGTCTGTTGTAGTGAGGAGAGAGTCAAGAAACATAATAAATGCTCTCAATTTACCAGTCAATCAATGTCCCTGTCTTCACCTATGATCATGAATCTGTGGTAATGGCCAAAAGAATCATCCTATCAATAATTACTTTTCTCGACAGGATAAGGAGCTCAGTAATCAGGGAGAATCTCTGGAGTTGAGCCACAGTTTGAACCTGGGTCTTCTGGTTCATAAACAAGTGTGTTAGGCTACTACCATTACCATCATTTTGTCACACAAAGTTTTTATGGTTTAATGTACTAAATCAACATAAAGTGAAAGTGAAGTGATTGTCATTGTGATACACTGCAGCACAGCACTTAAAGCACCTAATGAAATGTGTCCTCTGCTTTTAACCATCACCTTGGGGTGCTTTGCTCAGTGGCACCTTAGTGGATCAGGAATCAAATCGATTACAGGGCCACTTTCTTAACCTCTAGGCCACCACTGCCCCAACAAACTGTCCAGATTACATATGACTAAACTATAGATAATAAATTGTTTATATATTATTTAGAAAACTAAAATTTGAATAATCAATTTAAAAATCTTTTTATGTAGTCTGGCATGTTCATGTAAATTATCTCCAGCAAAATGGATTATTCACATTTTTCTTTGAAAATGTAACAGATCTCTAAGCAGAATGTCCTCAGATAGTCCCAGTCAAAATATTGCATACCTCTAAGAGAACTTTGAGAACACTTGCTTATTGTAGAGATAATGCACCAATCCTGGCCTTATAGAGGTCATTCAGAAATGCAGGTCTTATAGGCACAGCTTGCCCAGAATAATTTTTAAAATCAGTATTCAAACTTCTACTGCCTCCAGGCCAGTAAATGACTCAGGCTGTGATAGTGCACCACATGGTTCTCTTGTCTAATTGTTGAGATATTCAAATGCATCTTAATTGGGTTGGTAATTATGTTGCTAAAATTAACTACTATAGAACATAAACATTTATCATTAATGTATAACTAATTAACTAATTAGTTTTTTATAATGTATAAGAATAAAATTCTGCATTTTCTATCCCCAGCTCTCTGCCAAGCACTGACAGGATTCAGCATCCATAGGGTGAAAACACGAATACACTGCAGAAAGTGCCAGGTGCCACTGTGCCTCACTTCTTTCTCTCACTTTCACAGTGTCACGACTACGGACTTACGGGGGAAGGAAGCGCAGAGGTTTGACATGTTGGAAAGGGGTTTTTATTACTACACAAACAATAAACACAAAGAAACAATGGCACGGTGGCCAAAAAGGATTTAACTTAAATAAAGAACATAAACTAACCCGTAGGCGTGTGGCGATTGCCAGAACTCAAATTACAAACATACACACTGTTGCCAAATGAAGTTCACGAAAATGCCGGAGACCTGGAAGGGGCGGAAATATCCGGCATTTATGCGCCGTCAGGATTGGCCACCGGTGTTGAGCACAGCTGCCGTCAATCCTGACACACAGTTTATTAAATCCATAGTTCATGTTCAAAACAAATCAGTCTGCCTGACATTTTTAAAAAAAGAACTGATACGAGCAATGGGCATATACACAATAATGTAGATATAGTTTGTTAATTAATGGCGTATGAAGTTTATTTTATATAACTGTTAACAGCTGTAATTAGTTGGAATGAATGACTATAGTCACAAGTAAGAATTTTTTTTTGGTTCCTGAGAACTCTCGAATGGCACATATGACATCCAAAACATCAACAATGTGTTCACTAAACTGAGTTTAGTGAACGCTGTCATGAACTTGACCTTCGTTTTGTACCTGTCAACCTTTTGAGTTCTGGCAACCGCCACATGCCTGCGGGCTAGTTTGTGTTTTCATCTTTTGTTTAACTGCTTTCGGCCATCGCACCGCGTTTATTTGTGTTCAATAATAAATCCTTGTTTCCCATTATGTCCCGCCTCTGCGCTTCCCACCCCCATCAACTTGCTGTCGTGACAATCTACAAGTGCAAGTTAAAACTCTACCATGCAAAGCATAAGCCATATATCAATAATCATCTGAGATGGACTGATGCAAACTGGAAAATTGTGCTTTGGGCTGACAAGTCCACATTTCAAATTGTTTTTGGAAATCATGGATGTTGTGTTCCCAGGGTTCAAAACCAAGATCTGTGATGATATATGGGTTTGTTTGTGCTGATGGTATAAGTAACTTGCACATCTATCAAGGCAATTTTAATCCTGAAAGGTACGTACAGGTAGGTACAGGTAAAGGTACGTGCCATCCAAGCAACATCTTTTTCAGGGACGTTCCTGCTTATTTCAGCAAGACAATGAGAGGCCAAATGTTTGGCGCATTATGAAGGGAACGGATGACAATGGAGACCCTGGACTGTTGAGCAACTGAAGTTGTACAACAAGCAAACATGGGAAAGAATTAGTGTCCTCAGTTCCCAAATGCTTATTGAGTGTTGTTAAAACGAAAGGTGGTAGTAGCCTAGTGGGTAACACACTCGCCTATGAACCAGAAGACCCAGGTTCAAATCCCACTTACTACCTTTGTGTCCCTGAGCAAGACACTTAACTCTAAATTGCTCCATGGGGACTGTCCCTGTAACTACTGATTGTAGGTCGCTCTGGATAAGGGCATCTGATAAATGCTGTAAATGAAAGGTGATGTAAAACAGGTTAGAAGAGGGATGTTTCATTGTATTCTGTTTTTATTTACATTTTACACAACGTCCCAACTTCATTGGATTTGGGGTTGTAGTTGGAAAATCCACCTAGCTCAGGAATTATTTTAGAAATGTGGACCAAGTGCAACTTACTAAACTTATACCAGATCTACTGGTAACATTTCATTTCTCAAAGGTCTTGTTGTACAGTGTCAGAGCTTTTTTGGTGGCATTAATGGGACACATACGATATTATTTTTTAATGGACAAAAAACACGGCATTCAAACCTCAGGGCAGTGGTGGCCTAACGGCTAAGGAAACTGACCCATAATCAGAAGCTTGCCGAGCTGCCAAGGTGCCACTGAGGTGCCACTGAGCAAAGCACTGTCCCCACACACTGCTCCCCAGGTGCTTCTCATGGCTGCCCACTGCTCTCTCAGGGGATGGGTTAAATGCAGAGACCACATTTCACTGTGTGCTGTGCTGTGGTGTGTCACGTGTAACAACTAATCACTTTCACTTTTTTACAGCACAGTCCTGAAGATTGGGTTTTAAGAACCTTTAAGGCAAAGACCTGGTTGAACCATGTGTCACTAATAGTCTTGTTGTACCTTGCCTGAAGGTACTGGCAAAGTGTGAGGAGAGTGACATCTTCCATGCATATTTTTATGACCACCTTTGGCACGCAAAACTTCAGGGAATCAGCACAGCCACATAGTTGCGTGCACAGCGCACATTAATATCCCAGGGCAGACTGGTACCACAGCCTTAGCCCATGCACTGTCCCTTTCCAAATGAGGTTAATGTTAAGCAGCAGTTTACACTTTAATGAGTCACTGCTTCGGTTGCTGAGTTACCTCCGCTTGTGAAGCTTGCCGTGAGTAATTGGGCTGTCACGGCTGGATCAGGTGGCCGAGACCGTGCATGTATTTCAGCAGTCTTCAGAATATGTGATTTGTGAGGCAGCCGTTTCCAAACTAATGCTATCCTTGCTGCTAAATGGCCAGAGGGCTTCAGAATTAACACAAGCACAACAGCCATGGCTAGTCTCTGTTGAGACTTCTGTATAAAAAGTGCTGCCTTAATTGCAGCATTTTCTGTATATATACATAAACAGATTTAAACTGACCTATCTTGTGGGTGCCAGTTGAAGAATTTAACACTCCTTGCTCAGTGAGTCCTAAACATAAATGTTTCATTTTATTTGTAATGAATGAAAGGAGCCTATGTTTATTTGATAAGTGTATTTGCTATGGTGAATGCACTAATTGGCTATATCTACAGTATACACTGTGCACCACTTTTTCCACATTTTGTTATGTTACAGCCTATTCCAAAATTGATTAAGTGTATTTTTCCCTCAGATCTTTAAACACAACACCCTATAATGACAAAAAGAAATACATTTACTTGAGGTTTCATTAAAAAAAAAAGAGAGAAATTACATGTAAACAAATATTCACAGACTTTGTGTAATAAGTTTAGCGCAACTAGATGATCTATGAACTCGCAGCTGAACCTCCTCCCAAATCTCATCAGGAATTTCCTGTCCCAAATCCTCCTCCCAAAGTGTCTTCAGAGGGGTTAGTGAATTAGCACATAAATTAAAATATAAGAAACCGAACCTTTCAGAGATGAGTTGGATTAAGAAGTTCATCTAAAACAAAGTGCACATCCGAAATACAGGTTTGACCGAATTTGCTTCTATTGCCAACCAATTGATTTGAGCATCTGATGCTTCAGACTGAAGTCAGTATTTGAGGATCTTAATATTAGATGCCCAATAATAAAACCTAAAATTGGTAAGGCTAACCGACCAAGTTTTCTTGGTCTTTGTGTCACGACTACGGACTTACGGGGGAAGGAAGCGCAGAGGTCTGACATGCTGGGAAGGGTTTTTTATTATTAAATAAACAATAAACACAAATAAAGACTGGCGCGGTGGCCGAAAATGATTTAACTTAAATGGAGAACTTAAACAAACCCACAGGCGTGTGGCGATTGCCAGAACTCAAAACACACATGAAACAAAACCAGGTCAAGTTCGTGCAGAGAGTCCACGAAAACTAGGGTATTTAAGCGCTGTCAGGATTGGCCACCGGTGATTAGCACAGCTGTTGTCAATCCTGACACTTTGTAAGTACTGTCTGCGTAGTCTTGGAACCTGCTTATTCCAAATAAACTCACAGAGTCAGAGATCACAGAGTCAACTTTCTGAAAAAATGACTGAGGCAGAAATATTGGTATGCATTGAAATAAGTAAGAAAAATGTGGTAGAATATTCATTTTCACCGTATTAACACGTGCAGATTAAGAATGGACCACCGTTCACAATCCTCTTGAACATTAGACATCAAGGATATGAAATTAGCCTTTAAAAGATCCTCCAATTTCGTGGTGACACAGACACTGTGGGATTTTATTTAAAACAATAAAGGAACTGAAACAAAACCAGGCTCAATGGCCATAAACAGTGCAAATAGGGAAAAACACAAACTTGCCAGCAGGTGCGTAGTGATTGCCAGAACTCCAAAAACTAAACAAAGTTGCCAGGTCAAGTTCATAACAGAGTTCACCAAAATGCCGTCGCTGCAGAGACCCTTTATTTCCTGTCTTGATGGGGCACAGGTGATTTCTCCACCTGTTGCCCATCCTGACAGACACCAAGATATGTAAAGTTATGATGGACAATTTTGAAGGGTAAGCTATAAAGAGGGTATTCAAATTCAAATTTTATTTGTCACATACACAGTCATACACGGTATGATGTGCAGTGAAATGCTTTCTGCAACTGCTACAGACCACAGTATTGCAAATGTTGCAAGTAAACAGTGAACCAATATGCAAATATTGCAAACATAACCAAGTATTACACTTTTACGTCTTTAACATAAAATATGTGTAACTGGTAGGGTGAAGGTGTGCAAATGAGTTACAGTTTTTACAGTGTTTAAAAGCAGTCAAAGTCTTCGTATTGTAAGTGCATTGTATACTAATAGAAACAAGAGTGTCTCTACTGTATTTAATGCGTTGCATGGTGGTAGATTTGCCGGTGTAGGGTTGTTAAAAGAGGGTTTAAAAAACAAAAACAAACTAAACTTGGTCGGAGCAGTCGCGACGGCAGCCGACCTCACCGGCGCCATCTTGGCTGAACATTCTTAGCAGCAGTACTAATGGGAAATAATTCACTTTTATTCAAATTCAATTTATAACCAGAAATCTGAGAGAATGATTGAAGGGTAGTAAGACCAGCAGGGATTGAGACCAGTTAGGTTAGAGATATATAACAAGAGATCATCTGCATAAAGGGACACTCACCTCCCACCCATTCCTAACAATTCCAGTAATCTGATTGTTAGACCTAAGTGCATTTGAAAGAGGTTCAACTGCAAGAGCAAATAATAATGGGCTTAAGGGGCAACCCTGCCTAGTTGAACAATAGAGGGGGAAATATTCAGATTGAGTACTATTCGTTCTAACAAATGCTTGCGGTGAGGAGTAAAGTATCTTAATCCAAGAAATGAGGTTGGTTTTAAAGCCAAACCTCCCCAGTATATGAAAAAGATAGGGCCATTCCACTGAGTGTTATAAATTATGTTAAACAGACATCTAAGGATAGAGAAAGAGAGTATTTCGGATAAATCCTGTTTGGTCTGCAGAGATGATGCTCAGAAGGGTAGATTCCAGTCTTAAAGCCAACAATTCTGATAACAGTTTAAAATCAGCATTCAACAAGCTGATTGGGTGGTGGGATGAACAAACCAAAGGATCTTTGCCCCTTTTTTAAAAGCAGTGAGATGGCGGCTTGTGAAAGGGTTTGAGGAACGTACCAGATTCAAAAGATTCATTATACATGTCTAGTAATAATGGGGCCAGTTTATCCCAGAACTTTCTATAGAATTCACAAGGAAATCTGTCAGGTCCAGGACACTCATCGTCGTAATTGGGGGCATATATTAATTAGAGCCACACAAGTATTATGAATTTTGCCAGTAACAATAACAAATCTCCCATTAGGGTCACATTCTAAACATACATGTACAAAACAGATTTATGTAGTAGTATGGCCACTCCTCTTGCTTTCCCTGGAAAGGAAGAGTGGTAGGTTTGATTGATCCAACCCTTCTTAAGTTTGACATAGTATTGGAGTTTAGGATGTGTTTCTTGTAAAAATAATGAAAAATCTTACTACGTTTTATAGGATTGTTAAGTCCCTTCTAATTGAGACTAGTGAATAAAAAGTTGCCCCCACCTACAGAATTTGCCTTGGTCATAAGACGTTCCACTACAAGACGTTCCTAATGAAGAGTGACAAATTGTAAATACAATAACCTTGCACAAAAATAAATATATTAAGATTAATCCTCAGTAGGAAGAACGGATTAGTAAAGGACACATAAACCTACAGCTTGAAGACACCGGCCATATTAATTCACATTCACAATACCTAAAAGGAGGCACATTATATCTTCATAGAAAATATCTACACACAAAATCAAAATCCTATATTTCTAAAGGTAGAACAAAGGAAAAAAGAAGATCGACATCACAGATCTATTAGAGTACATACTCAGATCTTCTAAAAGTAGAAATTAAAGCTCACCTTGTGAGAAAGTTTGAGTACAACAACGGGAACATTAGCATCAACGATGTAAACTTGCAGCAACAATGGCAAGTTAGCTAATTAGCTAGAGGGAGTCCGGAACCACCATCCTCCAATATGTGGGTCTGGCTGTTGGCCAGTGTAATACGCAGTGTAGCCGTGTAGAGAAGACAGCAGTGGAGCTTCAGGCAGCAGTGGAGCTCCTTTTCTGTAAAGTACGGGAAAATAGAAATCGTCTTGCCCAT